>NW_013673309.1:15267-16604 GCF_000517525.1 Limulus polyphemus
ATTTGATATATTCCAGTTTTTTCAGTTAACTGTATTTCATCTCTCGTAGTACCTATCATTTGATTCATCTTATTTATCAGTTTAAATATAGGGTAGAATATCTGTTGTTTTTTAAACACTTTAAATAAACTAGTAGTTAAACCTGGAACATAAGGTGAAATTAAGCCTTCCTTTCTAATTTTTTCATAACTAGGTTTTAAAGTACTACTTTGATCAATTTTTAAAGCATTAGTGGGTTGCTGGGCCAATTTCAACCAAACTTGTGAGTTGATAGTTTGGAACAAAGGGTATGTTAATGGGGTTCACAACTCCCCTATCCCCATTATTGCTGTTATTGAGCATTTATTATCTTCGACATAAGTTAACATTAATTATATTCATAGATGGCATCACATCCTTACACCGAAAAAATAAATTTTCTATAACATGACATACATGTGAAGTGAAGGGCACACAGATGTCTTGTATTTCTCAGAGTGTGTGCTACCACTCTCAATGGAAGAATCCAATGAAAAAAATGGCTGCCATTATTGTAATAATACATAAACTCGGATGAATTCTTTACTCCATTAGCCACAATAAGGCTGATATAAAGAGCTGTTTCTTGAGCTATACTTACTTCCTACTTTGACCCATGATCATTCAACTTTGGCCCATAAGACAATTACCATCAATAAAGTAATCAAGTGAAACACTGTGGAAGGAAATTAAAAGCTGGGTATTGAAAGTGGGTAACAGAAATCACCCCTACTGCCACTACCTCTTCCTACAAAGTCACCCTGACCATTGCACAGTGTATATCATGTAAGTAAATACATATTGAGTTCTTAAAGCTCATACAAAACTTTTGGTGAGGTAATAACAAATATTGTAATAACATGTTATAAATAAATTGTGTGAAAGTCATGATGTTTGTGTTATTTATCATAGCTTCCACCCCCACATTTTAAAAAATTCATAACCTGGACAAAGGATGGGTTCCTCAACTTGTCTGTAATAATTATTATTATTACCATATTTTTTTAACAATATTTTCTTAATCTGGTCCTTTAGGGATTTTCAGGAATTAAGAGAATGTATAATAATTGTATTATAACCACACTATGTTTGCCATATCCATTGCTAACAGTATGTTTCACTCAAGACAGAGCTCCTAAGGCTGTCTGGGGCACAAAAAACACAACAGTGGTCAGAAAACTTTATGCCATTTGTTACAATAACAATTGTTATGGTATGAAGGAGTTATCAAATATATTTTTCTTTTAATTTTTTTTATACCTTTTTTAGTTTGATAAAAATTTCATTTTAATTATACTTTCTTGTGTTATTATTTTGAA
>NW_013673309.1:17481-33690 GCF_000517525.1 Limulus polyphemus
CGCTAAAGTTTCATCGGAACGAAGTTACGGAAAATAAACTAACGAACGGAGACGTAACAATATATATATATAACTCCACAAGTATAAGAAGCCTAGTCTTGTTATTTAGATTTGCCCTTCTCCAGGGTTATTGATGAGGGATGGAATTCTCTAGAACCATTACAACTTAGTGAAAAGTGGTAAACTGAATGATAGGTATTGCTTTATTTAATTATTTTTTTAGTGCTTGTCTGCTCAATAATTCAGAAAGATGTAATAGTAATATCAGATCTTATGTAAATATAGATTCCTTGTGGTGAGTAAATTACAACTAAAAATACTGGATATATATAAAGAGTTGACTAGTTTAAAGTAAAGATGTGATACAATTTATGGTTTGCATTTAGTTATTTTTAAGAACACACATCAATATTATGTAATATATGGATATTAGAAATTGCTTTGTATATGTTTAATATATATCACTTCATGTTACTGATATAAGACCATAAGCAAAATCCAGGTGACAGAAAATCAATTAGCCCATTAAGGTCACCATTTATCCACAAAACCAACAAACAAAGGATCTAATTAAAGTTAAATGTAGCTTTTCACATCCATATACTTATTCAACAATATTTTTAAGTAAACCAAACTAATGGAATGTAATAAAACATCAAGCAAATTATTCCAGAAGTTTTCTTCAAAGCTGAAAACTACTCCTCCTAAATGAGTATTAATCAAATTTTCATCTTGAATCTTTCCTTTTCACCAAATAGGAAAATTGCCCAAACACTAATACAGTGCCTTGCAATAGTATTCACCCCCCTACCAATAAGAACCAAATAACCAATTCAGATTTCTTCTAATTTTTCTGTGCTCTAGAGAAAACAAGTTCATATCATAGTGAACTATATCTGAAATCTTTCCTATCTTTGTACATTTTTTGTAGTAATAAATTGAAAAACACACATTACTCTGGATGAGATGCCTCCAGTGTATTGAATAAGATTGCAGCAGTGTTTGATTTTTAAACTTTAAATTCTGTATAAGTAGAATCAAGAACACTGTTTTTTTCTTTTCAGAATGATTAAACAATCGGTAGAATAATTTATGGCTTTTGTTAACTAAACCAATTAAATTCTTCTTTTCCTATGTGCCAATGCATTACTCAGACATAAAACAAGTTCATTCCATAGAATAATCTTCCCCCAATATATTAATATAATCAAAAGTACCTAAATAGACCCCTAAGATACCCAATTAAGCACATTCTTAATCAGATAATCATTAACTGAATTTTCTACCAACTTTAACTTTTCCATTAGTTCACAAGTATTGAACATGTTAATTAATCTGATGTGTAATAAACATTTAATTACATCTACTATTTCATTCTAACTATTATAAACAATTAGAAGGCATGCTATACATTTTAATAAGATTGAAAATATGAACGTATCAACAGTAATACGTATGTCTGGATGCCCATATCTAGGCATGTTTTTTAACAAATATACTTGTTTGTTAGAGCTGTAAAACTGTGTCTGATGAAATGGTTTGTAGTGCTAGTTTTGATTTTAAAATGTTGTTAAATGGTTATATGAATATGAAGGACTATATATATATTGGAATATATATATATTTATATATCTGTATGTTGGAATTCAGCTTGTCATACATGTACTTTAAATACATACATAGAAATGGTGAAATAAAAACAATAATGAAAAAGAAGTGACGAATCTAATGATGAGCAGTAGTTTTTAACATAAAGTAATTGTTATAGTTTTAAAAAGCAAGCGTCACAAAATCATAGTATTATGTTTGTGTTTTTAATGTGGTTGACAAAACTTTATGTGATGAAAAAGGTTTATATATTGCAAACATAAATTCATCAGATTGGTTTGGTCATGTGTTATGAAATATTTTGGCAGTTTTTATTTGGTATGCTTACCATTTGATTATTGGAAGTTTAACTGTAAATGTGTTTTATGGCAGAAATATCTTAATGCAATTGTGTTTAAACTATGGTTCTTTGGTGGAGCTTTTTTCAGAACGTTTGTAAATAAAGGTTGTTGATGGCAAGATGCCACACAAAAGGAAGATTAGCTAAAAAAAATTGCACCCATAGAAAGTTGGAGAAAGACTAGTTAATTGGATTGTAGGGTGGCAAGGTAAGAGAAAGCACTAATATTAATGGAGTCCAGTAAAACTAGACCTTTGTTATTAAGTGAATGCCTCAAGGGTTAGTGCTTGGACCTTTGCTTCTTATTATTTACATAATGATAGTAATAAGAGCATAATTATTAAGTTTGTGAAGTTTGCTGATGACATAAGACTTGGGTATTTCTAGCTGTTTTGAGGGTTTTGATGTACAACAGAATGACTTGGATCAATTGGTAAATTGGACAAATAGTTTAAAATGATCTTTAGCTATAGAAATTAGAAGCGACTCAGTAGTGTAACTGAAGAAAAAGATCTAGGCATATTGATAGACAAATCACCTAAGCCATCGAGGTAGTACTCTGTTGTTAGTAATAAAGCTTATAATATTATAATGTGTATTTATAGGCATATTGATTAAATGGCAAAATGGGTGGTTTTATCTATGAAAGCCATAAGTTAGGTCTCACCTGGAATGCTTTGCACAGTTTTGATCTCTTTACTTAAATCTTGTAGGAATAGTTAAGATCATTTAACATAACTTCTCTTGATTATCTAGGGGATCGATAGGATGAAGACCCCTAATTTTTTGTGTTCTATTGTGAAGATGAGGGGGACATACGCTCTAGTTAAGATAATTTTGTTTGTCTAACAGGGTGATTAGCTTATGTAATGAATTATTGTTGGCACTAGTGGAGGCTGGCATCTTAGAATAACTTAATGAAAAATATAGGGTGAGTTAAAGTTTTTACTTTCCCTTTTCTCAGAGATGGATATGTAGAGATAGCCATGAAGGACCAAGTCATTGCCTGTTATTTGTAGTTATGTTTATCATTTGATTGATTTGTGGTTATTTTCTTCATTTTAGAATATGTTACAACAATGCTTGATGATGCTCGTTTGTTTTCTTCACATGCCAAAAAGAAAAACATCGATGTTGATGATGTTCGTCTTGCAATACAATTACAAATGGACAAGTCTTTTACTTGTCCCCCTCCACGAGATGTAAGTGATTTTTTTTCAAAATTTTATCCAAACATAATGCTGTAATATGTTCTAGTCCACATAACAATAACAAATTTATTTCTTCAATAATATTTACTACAAGTTAGGTTCACTGGTAGGCCTTATATCACAAACAATGTTTCAACATAAACTCTTGAAACTAATATACACTTAACTCACAAATAAACTTACTTACAGAATTTCCTGGCTATTCAATTGGTAAAAAAAACATTTTGAATAACTTGCTGACTAGCTGAATTGCAGACAAAGATATTCAAGAACTCTAACTGACTAACAAAACTGAATAATTCACAGTCTGGTATTCATATACAATCTAGTTTTCTATGTAATACAGGAACCTCCAGATTCTGCCGAGGCCTTAACTTTTGTGAAATTTCTAGATCTTACATCATCATTATGTCATGAAAAGATCCATCTACCAGAGATCTAAATAAGATATAAAAAATTTTACAAAAATACATACTTGTTGAGTAAAATAGCTTTAACATATGACTTATTTTGTACACATGTTAATATTATTGACTCTTTCATTATTAACATTTATAAAGTTGTACAATATAGCTCCTAAATTATCTATAGAGCTGGGTGATTAGTGGTATTTGCTAATTGATTACATTTGATAGTAGTGTTTCTCAAAATTTAGGCATACATAGGCAAAAAAATAAATTTTCATTATTTTTGTGACAATTGATATAATCAGAATGTTGATTAATTGATTGTTGGAATAACAGTAATAATTGGAACTAGTAATTTTGATTAGTAGATTATTGTCCTGGCATTGTGATTGTTGGAATAATCAAAAGCATTAATAATTAGAAATGTTAATTTTGATAATCAATGTAGATGCTGCTTATAGGCAATTGGTTATATCGATTAATTGATTACATTACCCAGCTCTAATTATCTGTGTTTTGGTTTGAGGAAATACTTGTATTACATAAGTGTAGATGATTTGTTGATTCTTGCTCAGAAATTTAATGCCATAGTATATTTTTCAAAAAATCCTGCCTTTAATGAAACTGTAATGGCATTGATTCTTTCTTTTCTTCAGGATGTAACACAAATAATTACATAGTTTCAGCTATAAAAATGTAGATAATTTGGTTAGCTAGTTAAGAACATGAAATTTAATGCTTAAAGTTTTAAAGCACAAACATTTATTTTCTAGCTTTTGTTAGAAGTAGCAAGACAGAAAAATAGTACACCTCTGCCTTTAATCAAATCAAGTGCTGGAGCACGTCTTCCACCAGATCGATATTGTTTAAGTGCATGTAATTATCGACTGAAGCCACAGAAAAAGGTAATTATTGATCTGCACTTCAGGTGTGGTTTATCAAAAAGTGAAAAAGTGTTACTAAGAATCAGTTTTTATAAAGTTATTTTTAATTAAAGCTAGTGTTAAAATGTATGCAACTTAAAACACATTTGTTGTCATTGTATATGAAAAAATTCACACACACATTGAAATTCATGTTCTATGTTTGTAAAAAAAAATATAAAATGAAAAAAAGACAAGAAAGATTGTACATTATCATAACGACTTTATAATACATTTTTGGGTAAATTTAGTGTTAGAAACTGTTTACACTCGCACGAAGAATGTTTTATACCTCATTTAAAATACATATATCTAGCTATGATGACCGTATAATTGTATGCAGTTCCTTTTATATTGAATTTCATTATGTATTGATATCATTTATAGTACTGTTTCTCTGTCTTTTTTAGCCTCGTATGCAGATAAATGTTCCTTCATCTAAAGTGTCTTTCAGTTCCTTACAGCCTGGAAGTTCAAACAGTAAGCGTTTACCATAATTCTCTTCTAGTGTTATGTATAGTAAGAATAGTTAAATAGATTGATTATCTGATTGATATAAATTATTTTCACCTTGAGATTATGCAATAAATAAATGGGTTTTCAATTGATATTAAGTTGTAGTTTTATGTAATTTAGTTTTTTGGCAATTTCAGAAATTGGGATAAGTATTCATTGATTTAATTGTTTGAATTATAATCTCTCTTTTCATTTCTTCAGATGAATGTGACACTTTTAAGATTTGTATGCTTAAGACTTATTTATTTCTCATTTCAAACCACAGGTCTACAATATAAGTATTATGACTCTTAGAAGTCAGTTGACATCACTCAAAGAGTTATATCAGATTCAGCCCTTAGTAACCAGTGAAATAAACATTGATACCTTGAGCTTTCAAGACACAATAGCTAATTTGTTAAAACATCGTTCTTGCAAGTTTTATTTCCTCCAAAAAAAAAGGTCAAATGTTTGTGGTTAACAGATGTTACAATCACAGACTAACATTATCAAGACTGTCCCAATGGATAATGTCCAGAAAGTAATAAGAAATGTTAATATTAGGCTATATAACTAGTCTGTAGATAGAGTGGAAAGATTATCAGAGAAATCATAGTCAGATAAGAGTTTATAATTGTTCTCGTAGTGTTTTGTATTGTCAGAAAATCAGGCATGTTAGGTATAACTGTGGGTCCTATTCTCACAAACATAATTGTGTTAAAATAAGTTACCTGTTTTTGATTTAGCAAGCATGGTACATATAAGTATATAGTTTTCATTGTTGCAATAAATTACTAAGTTATTTTTCTTCAAAGTATAAATTGTTTATTCATATTTACAAAAAGATTAAAATTAAGCATATTTTAGTAGTTACTGTGATAATGTAGCAGTATTGGACAATAAGTGTTAAACTTTTAAGGTCATTCTTGTACTGAAATCAATTGTGAATGATATTTACACATACATACTTTAACATATGTTTCATTATTTCAGCTGGACCTTCAATCTCACGAGTGATGCCAGCTATTCCTTTAGCTAGTAAATCTGGAACTGTACTATCTGTAGTCACCAAGACTGTGGGTTCTCCAACAGTCACATTAGTTACAAGAACAGTCACCACTCCTACACCAACTAAGGGTAAAATGACACCAACTCCAATTTTCAAATTATCTCAAGGTAATTAGTAATATACAGTGTGTTATAAAATATAATAAAACCATTAAAGATATCATCATGTGTATGCAAAGCAACATGTACCTATAAGTAGGTTTAAAAGAGAAATTATAAAAAATTCTATCAAAATTGCCAAATTACAATATGCTTTTTTTACTGTATTTTTCATGTACCACTAAATGATAAATAATTTCCAACCTTATCATGACCAGTGATCATCTTTCAGGTGTCAAGTGCACACCTGTATATCAAATCTCAGGCTTTAAGTAAATATAATAGTTCTAACTGTTTTGACACTTTTATATCAATACTGTTGTATAATTGATATTTTATCATTTTTAACATTTGTTTAGTGCAATTTGCAAAGAAAAATGAAAAATACTCAAATTTACATTTCTGTGCAGCTTCACTTAGTCTTCTCTATAAATAACATACTCTTTTTTTAAGCTTTTTCTGCCCAATTGAAGATAGGCTGATATTTTTTAAGAAACTGTCATCCCTTGATAATATAATTATGCATGCTTTGTAACTTACATGATTTTCATTCTCTTTCACTGATTTTATTTGTAAAGCCTCTTGTTCCCATCCTTTTATGATCTTGTAGTATATGATCTGGACAACTACGAGACATAGATGTAGATTCCTGAATGTGGTGAGAGTACCTTCCAGGAAAGTTTGTGTCGTCTATACTGTTTATCTCTTCTGGGATCCAAACTTCCACCCATATGTTTGCTGTGCATGGTAACCCCTGAAGGGGAGAAGAAGATCTTGGTGGTTGAGTGGTCTTAAATTCCTGTAAATAGATGGTCATCTTGGTGGACTTACCATTGTGAATTGATTGGTCCTATTTAACTAGAGTTGACTGAGTGCTAGTATTGAATGTCCTCGACAGGTGTTGTGGACATTATGTCTGGCACCGGTGTTTGGGCATAGTGCCCATGAAACGCTGATATAGCTATGCAGTTCTTGTTTGACAGTGTGGCACATCCAATTGTAGGACTCCTTTTTTTTATGAATAATTTAAAAATGAAAAATAAACAAAATATAATTGGAAAATGATCATAGATAGAAGACTGTTCCACAGTCACCATCCCCAACCATTTCTATACCTTGCTTTTTGATACTCCATTCATTGTCTAACAAAACTTTATGGTAGATGTCTATTATATTCAGAAGGGAATAGAAGGGCTTGTCAGCTTGTAGTCCCTTAGGACAGAGTTTCTTGAGTGCCATACTTTTCAGTATTAAGATCAATGCTATCACTGAACAGCTTCTAAGTCAGTGATAAGGTTTATTGAATGGCGGCTTCAGTCTGCACTCACTCACTTGTTAGGGTGGACCAATGCAAAGAGTTTCACCTCTTGTCATCTAAAATTGTTTGTGTGCATTTTTGCTACCAGTGGGAATTTCACTTTGATCCATGGCTCCAGCTGGTTAGTGATGTTATTCCCATGGGGGCTGAGACAAAGTTCTTAGGACTTCTCTCCAACTGTAAGCTGACATTTATTTCACACGTTAAGCAGTTTAGTGTCAAGTGTACAAGAGCACTGAACATCTGCATTCTCTCTTCCCCTTCATGGGGAGTGAATAAATGTTTCATGTTAAAGATTTATTGTGCCTTCATCCAGTCAAAATTGGACTATGGATCTGTAGTGTATAGTTCAGTTAAGGACATTGCCTTGAAAATGTTGGGCCCTGTACATCACTACTGGCTTTGGCTCTGCATGGGAGCTTTCTGCACATCTCCAATCCAGAGTTTATACAGTTAGTCTTATTAACCTACAGTTCACCTCAGACATTAGCAACTTTCCTTACAATATGCTGTGGAGCTCTGATCCTTGCTACAGCATCCCACCTAGCATTGTGCCTTCATGCCTTGGTGGGCTGTGCTTTTTGCAAATAGGTGGTCTGCTATTCCCATGTTCTGTCTTTGTATCCAGGTATGGTTGACTAAAGTTGGTCTGACAATGGATGATGTTGTGTAATCTGATGATCAGCCCATCCTGCCATGGTTTGTTACCATCCCTGCTTGTGACCTTTCTTTGAGTCATCTGAAGAGGGCAGTTGCTCTTGAATGGAATTACCACCTTTTCTTTGCTGAACATATTTTGAACCATTCTTCTGTTTCCATTTTTACGGATGGATCAAAATATGGTGACACTGTGGTTTTGCTGTGGTTGCTCACAGGATTCACTTTACAGATTCTATGTTCATTGCCAAATTGTATGCAATTTTTCTTGGCTTGGATCATGTACAAGCTAAGCTGTACACTTATTGTACTATCTATACTGACTCACTTAGTTTTTTGTCTGCCAGTGTATGGCCTTTGTGATACTCAAGTGACACCCACATTTTACTTTCATTCTGTTGCTATTACTGCCAGCAGCATCACTGTTTTAGACATATTTATCTCATGGTTTCCCTTTAACATTGGACAGTGTCATTGGTGATGGTGATATTCCAGGTTGGTTGTGTTTATAGTTTTTTGTGAGCCATTGGCCTTTTTCATTCTCTTTAATCTTTAAACTTGTTTGTACCAATCATGACATTGACTTTTTTTTTATTTTGCTTCTCAAGTTTTTACATATATTGTTTTCAATGGGGTTTTATAATTTTTTAATTTAAATGTTTGGTGTAAATAACATTGGTGGTTTTCATCATAAAGTCTCAGTCAACCAAACAAACAACTGTAGAGGAATAAATGGGCAGGAGAAGTGATTTATAGTTTGGTAATAAAGTGGCAAGACCTAGCTCTTGCAAGAATCAAATGGGAAGTTTAGAAGACTTAGGAACAAACCACAGATCTGTGAATTTTTATTATTCTCTTTAGGTGTTATTTTCATTGTTGAAAATGTTTTCATATTAAATTATATTTGTTTGAAAACTACGGAATTTTTCATATGGCAAGCCATCAGGTAAGTTTAGTTAGGTTATAGCAAGTGATGGCAAAATATTTCAAAGACTCGGATTATTTGTAATTTTTCATATTTGAACAACATATGTAAACAAAATAGGTTATTTTTTTCTGAGAATAAGCTATATATATTGAATATGAACTGATCTTGACCAAGAATATTGCCAAAAATGTTATCTAGCTGAACTTAATGCCATTTTGAAAGATCAGGTTCTAAGTCAGGTATAAACTTTATAAATGATGCTTTTTATAGTTTTATAGTTGGAAGAGGTGAATAGTGCAATTGGCAAAATAATTTATCGAAATAAATATGTCTATAAATATCAATAAAGTTGAAATTGACTGGATATATAAAGTTGAACTTTCTGATCAACAGTAGAAATTTTTTTAATTCTAAAGTAAAAGAAAGTATTTTGATTGTTTGCATTTAAAAAAAAATCCAAACTAGATTAAGGTACTAGTACATTTAGTGAGCTTATTATAAGTTTCATGCAACTTAGTGACACCCTTTGGGTTAAGAAAGAGTTTAACAAGTTTAAAACTAAGGAGTTAAATATATTTTGATTTTTGTAATATTTCTTTGTAATATGGCTGTCAAATTAAAACAGTTAATATAATCCTCTTTGCTTGTAGTATGTTAATATAAAGAAATAGCATTCTTGTTCACTGAAGTCAACATGTTTCACATTATGTTTTGCATGGAAGTTTATTTTATGAACATTATGACTTAGAACTGAAAATACTTTCCTAACTTGTACTTCTGAAATGTAACCAGCCATGAAAGTAAAAAATATGTACTGTGATGGTATATTCACAACTATAAGTAGAATATTTTAATCAGATCTCATTTTGCTTTACTATTATTAGAAACTTCCCCAATCATACGTTTTATAGTTTCAAGCATAAAATGCTTCCATTTTTTGTGTTTGTAAATATTTATTCTTTCAAGATAAGAACATACCTGTGATACTTGAAAATAGTTTTATTTAAAATATCTGAAAACAACATTTTTTCAGGGCCTATCATTAGTAGCAGTCCACTTGTATCAGTAAAAACAAGCAAACCAACTACAACCTCAAGCTCTGCAGTAACTTCTCAGAATAGTTCAGTATCCCAGTCGCTTGCAGATCTGCCAGAAAATGAGAAAAAAAGAAAGAGGGAAGATGATCCTGATGATTATGATGTTGAATGATTACAACTGTTAAGCCTATTGAGATAAAATTTTAACATTTCTTTTAACGTTTGTGGAACTTATTGAGCTCAAGCCTTTGAATGTTCATTTGTTTGGGTAGGTTATTGTTTTTTACTTCTTTGTTGTTGCTGTTAAGCAAAACTGTTCTCTTATTATTGTTTTTCACTCCTCCAAGCAATGATTCATGAGCTTGAGTCTGTACACTTTCCTGTTTCTTGAAGTAGTTTTTTGTTTTACTGAGGTATTTTTAAAGATTGTAAGTATTAGTGTACATTTTCATTTAAGAATTCACAGTTTTAAATATCCAAGAGTCAATTTGGTTTGACTGCTTCCCACTCACAGGAGTTGTGTGTTGGAAATAAAATGTTATTTTTATTACAATCTATTAATAGATCATTTAATCCATAAAATATTTGTTCATGTCAGCTTGTGATGTTGAATAATTTGTTTTTATTACTCTTTTAATCACAAATGAATAGACAAAGAAATCACCTAAAAATGCATTTTCTGATATTAAATTCTTTTAACTTATTTTTTAAAAGTTGATCAACTTATAAATAGATGTGAAGAATTTGAAATGTTAAAATTTTTTGTATATTTTAAAAGGTAGATAATGATTAAAATATGTAAAGATGCTACATTTGAATTATTTTTATCAGAAGTAAAAATATGGTAGAAAAGCCTATCAAACTTCTGAGTTTAAATTTTTTTGTATATATATTTTATTTCAGCTTCTATATGTGTATGTTGAATGTATTGGATTAGTTCAAAAATTGCTAGATAATCAATCAATGAACACGTTTGCAATAATATAGTGTTTGATATTAGAAATTAAACTAAGATTTCTTTTTGAATGATCATGAGTTTTGAGCTATATTTTATTCCATATATTAGAAATTTTTGGTTATTTTTATATTATGCAAGTTTTGCTCACCTACTTTATGTACATCATTTTTTTTCTTCAGTTCTTGTGAAAATTTAACAATTATAAAACATGTTTTTTTTAAGTCAGTGATTATCTTGTATTACATCTCCATACATTATAAAGAGAGTTGAGTATGTTATATTACAAATGATTTTAGGGCTTCACTGCTTTGTTACAGTCCATGTTTTACCTGACAATCATGCATCTTTACATTAGCCCTGCAGCACAATTTTTATTCCTAAAGGCCCTATCATAAGATAGTCATATCCATGAATGTTTCCATTACACATCCAGTGTACGAGGACAATAGTTTCCCGGTGGCCATTTCACAGAAATACATAGTTGCTGCATCTGAAGTGTATGTATGCAATAACATGGATACTCTTTTCGTTCTCCAGTTCCACGAGATATTTTGAACATGAGGTATGACTGGAAGCCTTATCTTGGTGAACTCATACCCTGTTGGCCTTGTTTATGTAAAAATGGTCTAATAGTAAGTAGAGTTTACCTTCACCTGTGTATTCACTATCCCAATCCTTAACTTACCCCTGGTGCAGTATCCAGTGATGATTATAAATCCCTTCAAAAAGGTTTTGCAATATGCTGTGTGCCATTATTGGAAATTGTTTTCAACCACTGACCAGTAGAAAATGGCACTTGTTATAATTATTAATGTAAACCTATGCTTTATTGAGTATCACCATGTACTGCTATTTTTCCCTAGTTAGGTATAATGAATACAGTTTTCTACAGCTGTTCTTTTCCTGGTTATGTCATAGATGTAACTTGTGTACGTGTGACTTGTGTCTCTTTTTCCATGTGAAGATTCTTCTTGATTATGTTGTGTACTGTTACTTGGAGCACTGGACTGCTTTTGCTACTGGCCCATGACTATGGTATGACTTGTTGCAGATCTCTTTCTAAATGTTTTCCAATTCCATTAAGTACAAGGAATATCCCTGTCTTGGAAATTCTTTATGAGCTGAGTATATGAATATTTTACATTGGAGAGGACTGTTACATACCCATCCTAAAAGCAATCAGTTTTTGGTAGAATCATACTAACTATAATGCGTTAAACAATGTAAAAATTTAGTTCTGATACATGGCATTCCATGATTTTATATTGGCTGTGCTTGTCACTTGACTTGCATATTGAAATCATTTTAATATATAATATATTCAACCATCTGTTAATGTACTTTAGTAATCACTTGACAAATTGCCACAGCAGGGTGTATACAATCAGGGAAAAAATGCCTAAAGTCAAGGTTATTTTTGTTACCGCCAGTAATCACTAACCGAAATGTATTGGCTAGCTACTATATCTAGTACATAAGCTCAATAATTCATGTAAAGTAGTTAATGCAGTGATTTCAGAACATATTATGTTTATATAATGTGAATGGTAAGGAAAACTTTGAAAAAGTCATGGAAAAGTAAAATAATTTATTTTATCAAATTCTATATACACCCTGCACGGGTTAGGGTTTGAAGTATTTGGTTACGGTTTTGGAGCTTCTTCATAGTTATAGCTAAGTATATGTAACAAACATTTTTTTCATTTTCTTTTAAGGGTAGTGTTATATACCATGCTGAGTTTTGGCATTGCATTTTCTTTAATTTTGCCTTGTTAATGAACAAAGAAACATTTTGGAAATTACAATGGTTCTCATTATGAGAACCATTAAGTAATGAGGTGATTATTTATGTGTCAAAATAAGGGCGTAAAAGTTAATCTTCTTGTGTTTATAAAGTATTCCATTTATCATTTTTTACTGTTCAAGTCAATGCTACTAATTTAAAAAGTGTCCTCATTTCTTAATGTGAGCTGTGTTTAAATGCTAAACAGTTTCATTCACTTTGTATTGTTGTGTTGTACAATCAGAAGAAAAATGCTCTCAAACTGATCATGTCTGTGACAGTTTTATTAAAATCTAATATAATGTTTTACAGGCCTGCTATAATTTTTAGCTTTTCTTCTTTTAACTGATATTTATTATGGTTTATCTGGCAGAATAAAATAGTTAAATATCAATCATGAATAGGGTTCATTATTTCTCTAATTTAGTATTAAGGTTTTAAGGTCTTGTGATCTTTATTGAGGAATGGAAGTCTCAGATTAAGTTCGGTACAACCCTGCTTATGGATTTTTGAACTGCAACATAAGTTGAATTATTGATTTTTGCTGTTTATTTAAATTATTTTTCAAGTTTTTCTAGGTAGTTTAATGTATGTTGTATAAATCAAAAATGAGTAAGGAAATGATGAAATGAGACTACATTAATCACAAAACTTTTATGGAAAACTAATAATGAGTAATATTATGTTTTTACTTATTAAGAAACAAATAATGACCAAAAAGAATAAATAGCACTGTTACTATAATGTACAAAAAATTGGGTTACTTTCTAGGAGTATCACACAAAAAAACTTGAGTTTGTACTTATTTTCAACTGATTGATAAAATATGTTGACCTATAAGTTAATTTTCAAATACGTGTACGCTTAAGTTTTCTCATTAACTAAAGAACTGACAAGTTTTTTCTTATTAAAACATCTAAAATATTCTAATAAAGTTTAATAAAGTAACAAGTAAAGATGTTTTTAATGAAAAACATATTTTGAAACTTAACAGCAAAATAGATTGTTGGTAGAGTAAAGAAGGCTAGATTCTTTACTAACTTGAAAGTTAGTTTCTTGTTCATATTACTTATTCAGGTTTTCAGCAAAAAGAATCCCAAAGTCATGGAATTTTGTGATTGTGTAGAAATTGTAGTGTGTGAAAATCTCTTTCAGGTGCAACTAAGTCGTTTATCAACTGTCAAATATAATTTTAATTTCCACTTCTTGTTTGTTGGTTTGATTAATCCAACAACACTTAACTACAGCAATTAGTATAACATGTAATGTAATAAAGCCTGACTAAGAAAAAAAAGGACTGTGAGTGATTGCAGTATTACATCAAAACAGGTACATTTAGTGTTCGTGTGTGTTTAATACTTACACCCCTTATCAATTATCAGCCTATATAGTTAAAACTGTTAGTATATTGAACTAGAGGCAGTTATCGTTTATACTACTAACCATGACAAGGATTAAGAATGGATATCTGATCACTTATCATAAATACTTAACTATCTGCTATGGCCTTGGCAAGTATATTAGAGATTTATGAAGAACGAATTGTTAACTAGCTAAAATATATAACCGTCTCACCTTCTTCCATAAATGTAAACAGCATAATTCCTGAAGGTTAAATTACACACCAACAGCCCACAATGTCAAAGACTAATTCAGAAACTTAATAATGCCATGCTTCAAGATAAGATCAAGGATCAACGTATAAATAAACATGAAACACAGAATAGCATGAACGATCAGAATCATAAAATAGATAATACAATGGACAACATAGATTATCAACATATGCACAGCTACCATTACACACACGTACTAAAGAAATTCAGTTAACTAAATTCATTCATTGTTTCTAAAAACAAAAAGCTTAACACTATAGACACAACTAAATGCACAGTAATAAGCTTAAGTTAATGACAATTACAAGAACCAGAAGAAAGAAAAGTACTAAGATTGAACCCAACACATAAAATACGTACCCTAGATATAGCTATGATAAAGAAAGATACAACTTACGGTCTACAAGAAAAATAATGAAGTAAGCGATTGTGGTATGCTTAGACAAACTGATTGCTGTGCAAGTATCAGAGGGGTCCTTTAAGCTATATATGAAAAATAGCGATGCTGAACACTTGAAGTGAAGCAATATTTACTTATTACAAAATGACAAAAGAAAATGCGTATACTTGCGTAGACATTTCGAAAATCACTTCTACTGGATCGGTGAATAGGTTGTTAATTTTCTTCTCTAAAGACGAATCTATGTTGAAAACCAAGAACTGAAACAATAACAAGACTTACAGGAAAACTCGGTTCTTTTCTGTGTGATAACGTCATCATTTAACTGGTAGTGGTAGTTCTATCGCAGCATTCATTGGCTGCAATGCACATCATCCACTTGACCAGAGAAAAGACATTGGAGTCGTTGATCCCTTTCTTCATTATTGTGCGAAGTTGCTGTGACATTCCCAGTATAGATTAGATATTATTTGTTATCGAGAACAAGAAAGACACAAAAGCTACTAGATCAAAACAATTTTAATGGTTTTCTGGACAGTGTGTTTTTGGTCGTATCGATCGTAGATGGTGCCCTGTGCGAGACATAAATTCTGCGCTCCTTCTAAAAAAAAATTTATTCTTGCCTTCAAAGAAGGAATGCGATCTGTGTGAGCACTACACATGGTATGGTACTGATAGAAACAGACTTAAGTGAAAAATTATTAAAATTTTTGTATTCCAAAAGATGGTGGAAAACTGCGATATCCAGCATCTCTTATTTCAGTATTATCTTCTAGCCGACAAATAAAATTATAGGTAAGCTCAATAAACTTTAAATTGCATCATGACCAAGAAACACGTTAACTTTTATGTTTTTTTTAAATGATTACACAATATATGGACGACAAAATCCTTGAAAAAAGAAAACGATTCTCAAGTACAAGAAAATACGTTTATCTGTTTTAACACTTGCTACAGTAGACAGATGAGCATCTTTTGGTACTGAGCCTAGGATGGTCGACAGGGAGGTCATTCCTACCGGTGATTTAGGGTTATTGTGATATATCTCGATGAACGAAGCTCGGCACAACTTCTAAAACGAAAAAAAATATATATCCCTGTTGTTAGAATATCCCTGTATATAGCATTTACTCTCTTCTATCGGGAACTGCCACTAAATCAACAATGTTCGGCAAGATGAATAGTTTATAATTGTGATATCAAATACATAATACTGTTACGTCTCCGTTTGTTAATTAACTTTTCGTAACTTCGTTGCGACGAAACTTTAATGACACAAGTCCTTACTTAATAAAAACTGGTTTATTCTTTCCGAATATAACTTTACCGATACATTCAACTTCAACAATCGCGCTAAACAA
>NW_013673309.1:34690-35521 GCF_000517525.1 Limulus polyphemus
CACATGTACATATATGGATAATGGAAAACAATAGCCACTTTTCGCTCATGGGCATGTTGCAAAACTAAGAACATTAATTTCGAGCCTCAGATTATAAATGCTCTTGTATTTGAAAAGCTTTCATCATTGGCTCTAACCAGAATAGATGGGAACGGTACATTCGCCCAGAACATATAAAAGTATATTAAACTTAACTAGTAATCCTAGGTTAGCATGTTAGTTCACAATTATTAGTCATTTTCATTTAGTAAAACCAATGTAGTCCTGCTAACAGCAGGGACAAGTGTATTTGTAAACAACAAAAGACGAAATTTAGTTCTTGAATTTAAGGGAAAAAACCCAAGGCGACAATTAGGTAAATTTGCGGGTATGCTCTCTATGAATGCTGATTCTTGATAAAAAAAATATTTACTCATACATGATATACTAATATTCAAAGATATTTAGACACATCTATAGTACAAGGTACATCAACACTTCGGTTATTTAAATAACAACGAAGTATTTTATCGATAACATAACCTGGAAAATCATTCTTCGATATTCATACATGCTAGATATCTCGTAAGTATGGTGAAAAAGTATTTTAACCAAATTTTCGTTTAAAAACTCTAAAAATGAAGCTTGTAAAATTAAAATACAAGCCTGTGAAACTTTTTTATGATGCACTTCACATTTGAATTATCTACTGTTATTATTGATTTTCATAATAAACTTCATACCACTGTGTCTGCTGTTCAAATATTGTAAGTATTGAGAAGCTTGATAATACCCGCGATAATAGAGTGGTTTAAACTCTTGTAGGCAGTTTTCCAACGATTGGTTTTGTGG
>NW_013673309.1:36469-37634 GCF_000517525.1 Limulus polyphemus
CTCTCTCTCTCTCTCTCTCGGTTTGATTTCAAGATGACTGTTTGTTTGTTTTTGAATTTCGCGCAAAGCTACACGAGGGCTATCTGCGCTAGCCGTCCCTAATTTAGCAATGTAAGACTAGAGGGAAGGCAGCAGTCATCACCACCCACCGCCAACTCTTGGGCTACTCTTTTACCAACGAATAGTGGGATTGACCGTCACATTATAACGCCCCCACGGCTGAAAGGGCGAGCATGTGTGACGGGGATTCGAACCCGCGACCTTCAGATTGCGAGTCGAGTACCTTAACCACCTGGCCATGCCGAGCCCTCGTTAGCAAGAGATAGTGCCAATCTTGAGCCCATGGCAACACCATCGACCACCAATTCATATAACTTTACATTAAAAAGGAAATGACCTAATTGATTGAAAATATTAATTGATTTTGGAATTATTATGTCGTTGAAATTGTTATTGTAAATCATATCAGCATTTAGCTGTATATTTTTTCGAATAGTATACGAGTGTACTGTTCTTCGATGTCAAAGATGGCACAACGAACGCTACTGTCAAAATCGAGTTGTATTTCATGACAAAACTCAAAACTGTCTTTCCGGGTGTATTCATTTATGGTGAACTTCTTCACAATTTCCACTAAAAAGAAACATATGAGAAGCATGATTGTGAGTTCTAAGATTGTAAGTCGTAAGGGTCATTCTTCTTTAGGAATTTTTGGCAACACAAAATATTCCAGGACGACTCCCTGATGGTCTAATATTTCAATACTGTCTTTCATTAAGAATACTGTCTTTCTTCAGTTGTAGTAAATGTTCTAATTCAGCCTCCCTTTTGTCAGTAGGATCATATTGCAATTTCATAAATTTAGTATTGTTACGACAGCGGAAGTCACGTGACGCTAGTAATACGTCATGATATTC
This sequence comes from Limulus polyphemus, assembly GCF_000517525.1. Taxonomy (NCBI): domain Eukaryota; kingdom Metazoa; phylum Arthropoda; class Merostomata; order Xiphosura; family Limulidae; genus Limulus; species Limulus polyphemus. Next base: position 37,387 of record NW_013673309.1, read on the forward strand.
TAAAGATCATGTCTGTTGATGGCAACTCTGGTATTTTCTACGCGCCCTCTATTCTTGTATATAAATCCGCCAGATAAAGCGCAATTAATTAATCAGAAAATAAAATTGCAGACAGACAGAGACAGACACTTGAGTAAAGCGCGGTAGTGACCATAGGTAAAGTGCGTGAATCGTTGTGAATTATAGCGTGTGTTTAAGTAAACTGACTGTAGAAATTAAGTGTATTGCAAAGTTGAATTGTAGAAGAA
>NW_013673310.1:0-21429 GCF_000517525.1 Limulus polyphemus
AAGGGAAACGGTGAAGCTCTTGATGAAGTTACTACCACTGATGTGACTGTTATCGACGATAGAACATTTCCTGATGAACCCCACGTGAAGCAGAAGCCAACGAGATCGAGACACGTACGGAACAAGATACGTCCTGTAAGATTAAGAGACTTTGTTGAATTGTATTTTTTTGTTTGTAATTCTGTACATTTAATTAAGTTATTGTTATTGGTTTAATATAAGTGGCTATTGTTCGTCCCGAACAATACTAAGGAGAGGGCAGTGTTGCGTCAGCGAGGTCACGTGACTAGTATCACGCCACCCGTTTTCTAGAATTATCCTGTTCCTTCGGGAGTGCTCTAGCATTTGCTACATTGGGGGTGGCCTGGTATATATAAGATGGTCACGGCGTGATGTGACAATGTGTGTAGGTAGTGAGTAATTGAACTGCAGTCAGAAAGTATTGTTGAAGTTAACGTTCGTTGTTATAGAGCGACTGTTGAAAATAAGTGTATCGGTAAAGTTATATTCAGAAAGAATAAACCAGTTTTATTAAGAAATGACTTGTGTCGCTAAAGTTTCGTGGGAACGAAGTTACGGAAAATCAACTAACGAACAGAGACGTTACAATGCTTTCCTAAGACTTTGTAGTATTTAATTCGTTTTTATGACCAATAATTTCATTAGCTAAATAAATATTATGCCAATTTACAGAATAAGCGGTGCTCGCAACATGTTCCGCTAAAGCTGATTAATTAACTTTATGTTAATCTATAGCCTTTTTATATTCCTTAATCCTTTACATGTTAAATTTCTACATGTATGAACAACGTCAGTTACATCACATTTACAGGGGTTGTTATGGATACCACACTTATTCTACTTTGTCATTAAGATCAGTAATAAAAATTCTAAACTTATAACGGGGAGAAAGACGTTACAATAAAACAAATCTGATTTTCTTATATATGTTACTTATTTGTGTGGAAATACTCTTTGCATATAGCAAACATATCCTTCTACCCCAATAAGTATTCACATGTAACATGGTACACTGTAACACCTTTGGCCTATTACAGTACTTACTTATTATAAACCCTGTCAGTGTTATGATTAAACCCTTTATCAGTGGCAACACACTTTAAAAAAAAAAAAATTTCGACATTAAATCTTTATAATAGGTACAGTTATTCAAATCCCTACTAGCAAACGTAAAGGAAACAGAAGATTTTTGTGATCTAGAGTGACACGTTTTCCTGCGTGGCACCATGACAACTGAACAATGTACAATGACGTAGAACAATTGCATTTCTAATACGTGTTTGGACTCATAGTTCAGCTCAGTTGATAAGTTCTGGCATAAACAAAAGTCCTCCTGGATGATGAGTACAAATAGCTAGACTTGAAATGCTAGTTTCACACATCTCTGTAATGGACTAATTAAGAAGACTGCAGGTGAAAAAATATCACTATTCAAATATGATTTTAATAATTTTCGCTATGCTTTAAAAAATCTCGTTGTCCACCTTATACATTTAAAAACACGAACGTAAGATTGAAGAATAAATTGTTGATTTGAGGCATTATGGGTTGTGTTTAAATGTTTAGTAAGCATTTGGGAAGAGTTCGTTACATACATAAGATTCAAGTACTGAAGGGTGTGGAGTCATTGAATAAACTCTTAATTGTCTAACCACTTTAGTAGGCTTGTGCTTGTGGAATTACACTCACTGCAGGATATTAATTTTTTGAAGCGAATGCATCCCCGTTTCGTTCCTATAATCTTCATAGTACTAGTTGTGAAACCTCAATTTTATTTCAAAGGATTACAAGTTTATACTTTTTGTCCTTTCCATCATTATTGTTATAACTTTTTTTAAGTTTACTTTCTTTTTCTGCTTCGAAGTATATTTTCTGGAAAAACTGTCCCACAATATGACGAACCCAATGGAAACGTGCATCTCTTTAAACAAATGTAGGGTCTATAAACCCATAAGAATCGTTTTTTGGACCATCTCAACCTTTATATACAGGTATTACATCAGGAATGCCAATTTACCAAATTTTGACATAAAAAAGCTAAATAAACAAATATTATTTTGCTTATTAACATTAAGTGACTATTATCCTTTGCAGTTATCTTGAACTTTTAATGAAATACACTTGTCACTAGCCAAGTCTGATAATGAGGATCAAATAAAATGATTGTTAACCTTTCACTCAGAACTTGCAATATGTTGAAGTTTGCAGCCAAAGTTTATACCATGGTTGTTTGGCAACACAAAATTAATCTTTGTATGCTTGTTTTTTGGATGGCTTTATTGTGTGTGAGCATACTTGAGAAAAACATAAGTAATAAAAAAATGTTGGTGTCATCTTGCTCTTTTAGCACAACCTGAACTCATGAGTTGTTATCCTATCAAGTTTACCAAGTAAAAGTACTATAACGGCTTCAAAATTTGTGTAACTCTGCAGAACTTAAAGTACTATAATGGCTTCAACATTTGTGTAACTCTGCAGAACTTAAAGTACTATAACGGCTTCAACATTTGTGTAACTCTGCAGAATTAGTTTTATTTTGTTTGAACAACTGAAACCCTAGACCTAAAAATCTGGGTAGGTTTTACAACAATAAAATATATAACAATAAATCATTTACCAATAAATACTTTAGATAATAATAATGAAACAAGATAATAAAAAAAAAAAAAAAAAAAACATCTTTAGGTGCAATATAGAATTTGACCTTGATGGTTACCCAGTTGTTGCAGTAGCCTGTTTTACTCATTCAGAAAATGTACACAGGGTTGTAATAACTAAAAATTTAACCACCATATCTTGTTGATAACAGAAGCTGCATTCTTTAGCTTAAGTACTGGAAGTTACATTATCAGACTTTTATTAACACTGAATATAAATCTAACTACTCTTTGGTTGATAATAGAAGATGCTTTCTTTAGTAAATATTACACGTTAGACAGTATCTGAAATTATTACTAACACCAACTATTAATACTAATTATAGTCATTAAACACCAGTCAAGCTCAAGTTACATTAAAATATTCATTGTTAGCAGAAGTTCTACCACTGTATAAATTAATGGAACTAGTACACATATAGCAGCATATGATTCTAGAAAAAAAAAAAAAAAAAGTTCATTTTATTGTTACGACATGAAATAATTAAAATACATGTAATATTATCAATCATAATGACATTATAGATAGATAATATGACAAATACGTTTTTCTTGGATTAAAAAAAAGCAAATGGTATTATCAATTCTTTCCACTAATATTTTATCTGTTTACATACATGACCAAATCAACTCAAGTTTTTTATATGATTAAATACAATATTTCAAATAATAAAGCTAGTAGTGGAATTGGGTGAATAACTTGGATTTCCTCATAAGTTAGGCAACAAATCTTATTGCAAGTTTCAATGATACGCAACTCAGCAGGTTCACTTTTAATTATCTAAGAAGGTCCATAATCCAAGTTTTCAAATAACTTGTCACATTTGCACAAAAACTTTTAATACTTTATGCAGTATTGTACTGTTTAATAGCCTTAAAATTAGTCTTCAGAAAGCTCCACTGTAAAATGTATCCATCTGAGAAGGTCGCTGAAGCGGGTGAGCTAAAAGCTTAGCCATGCAGTTGTGAAATTTGGTTGTGTTGTGTGCTACCTCAAAGATATAAAATGTTGACCTTTTATCAATGTCACAGAAAACATCGAAGATCTCCTAAAGAAAGAGAGAGAGAAATTCATTAGTCATATTGTTTGTAAATATTAACATTTCCTTAACTAAAACTGTATTTCCGATAGGTACTCACCTCTCCATAGAAGCGAGAGCTAGAATCCCACAATAAGAATATTGTAGAAGGTCCAATGTAGAAAAAGAAATTAAAGAGATTATCTACCTTCTGAGAATATAGTGACAAAGTTAATGAAGTGCATCTCCCACTAGGACAGAGGGGACCCAATGAGAACATCACTTCCATCTCAAGCGGGGAATACTCTTTGTCCATTACAAGTGGTAGAGCAGAAAGGTTCTGACAAAAAGACATCCTGTATGGTGGTAAATTGGCACAAAGGTGGGTGAAATGTGAAGACTTCTCAACTGTCCTGTATATCTCAGGAATCTGCAGACCATGTATGTTAAGTATAACTAGGGTAATACATCAAGCCATACAGCATGTGAGAAATACTTATTTGATATACTTACAAGAACATGCAGATGTAGGAATGAATCATTCCAGACCTGCATCCAGAGTAGAATGCAATACCCATTTGGATGGTCACAATCACTATGGATGGTCTGGTCCTTAGTGGTGGGGGCAGCATATGCTACACTTGCAAACAGACACCCCTGTTTTATTTCTGATCGAGGGATGCATCCACTCATTCTCTTGCCAGTGGGATAACATCAACCTTGAGGAGAATTCTACATATCAATTAACCCAGTGGCTTGTTACTGGGAAAGTAAAAGTTCTCCCATTCCACTAGAATAAATCTGGAGAAGGGAATTTGTTTAAGAGAGAAAAGTGGAGAGGTGCATGGACTGAATAGAAATAATATCATCCTTGAGCCACAATGGCAGTGGAAGATGAAGAAATGGAGGGAAAAACACAGAAAAAACAGTGGATCTCTGAACATGCTCCAATGATTGGTCAGAGTCTACTGAAGAGGATCTATGTGGGCAAGTCCAGGACGAATGAAGATTTGAGAAAAGCTAGACCCAAAAAGAAATGAAATCTCTTGTGCATGAAAAAAAAGCAGCAATGAGAGCTTTGTTAACCAGAAGTACCATGTCTTGAAGATATAAAAGTTAAAGCTGAGCCTGCCCTAAGAAAGACCCCCAAATGAGTCACCTAATTGGTGGGGTTCAATACTGCCTTCAACTTGGACAACTTGACCAGCCAACCAAAATGAGATGACTCCTGAATAAGAAGGGAAGTCATGGCATAGGATGCTTCTGTGAACAAGGCAAGAAGAAGCTAATCACTAATGTAATAGTGAAACTGTAAGTCCAATGTATACATCCTACATGTAAAAGCTTTCAGGACCCAAATGATAACATATAGGGTCATAGACAACCTAAAGAGAAGGGCCCAGAATTGAAAAAACTGATTACTATGAACAAAACGAGGAAAGTAATGGGCAGTCTGACAAATCAGACTGTGTAGAAAAGCATTCAAAACATTGACTTTAGTAATTAACAATACAGGACAGAACACACATTTCAGATTAAGAAAACCTTCCATCTTGAATTGAGAGATGACAAAAATATAGGTGATAGATCTACAATAGGTTGCTAATCCTTTATCTTTTTGAGTATGACAAAAAGATAGAAGTAAAACCCTGGAATGGGGTCAAGGATTTGTTCTACACGATTCATTTCCTGAAGAAAAAATACTGCCTCCTCCAGGTGCCAAAAACACAAGGAGATCTGAAGAGGGATGGAGAGACTAAATGAGAAGGAGAAAGAAGAGGTTGAGATTAAGAGGTCAAGGAAAGACCCTGAAAAAAAAACGTGTGTGACCCAATGATCTTCTTCAAAGGGAGTCCACAAGTGTGCAAAGTGGACAAGAAACAGGAGAGGGGCAATTCTATGAGGCTCCCAAAGACTCAAAACCTGCTGGGACCCCATGGACCAAGAAAAGTTGGAAAATAAAGTGAACAGAGATGATTGCTTATGAGCTACTATGGTTCAAATTTGCAACATTTTAGGTATTCCCCCAAAAACCTAATCTCAAAAGAAAGGTGCCAACCAGAGTTCCCTGAGATAAGTAAGATACCTCCACTAAACAAATCCCAGAAACAAAGAAACCAGTTAAATGGGGCACTACAGAAAAAGGTTTTCGAGGCCATGGTAGAGAGCAGGTAGGTTCAATTTTTTTCCCAGTAAAGTTGTTCGGATTGCAATGTTAAGCCTCAGAAAAAGTTGAAATATGGTCAGATAGCAAAGAAGCTGAGGAAATAAAAGATGAAGAAAAGCAGATTGAGAGTGAAAGAGAGAGAGAGAGAGAGAAAGTAGGTGAAGAAAGAGATTCAAAAGCTGGAAGAAGAAGGGATTGAACCTCAAGAGAAAATGAAGAATCTCAATCATATTCAACACAATAAGATTCTAAAGGTCTGTGAGAATGTGGCAACTAGAGGGGTCATCAATAAGTTAAGATAAAAATAAATTGGCAACAGCACAGATATCAGGTGAGGGGGAAAATGTGCATATAGTGAGAAAAATATTGCTCATGCAACAGGATAGCCTGAGGATAATAGAAAATAACAGAAGTTAGAGAAAGAATGTCACATACCTGTGATGTCAAAGTACAAAGGTGGGGTTACCTAATCCTTGCTGGAGAAAGAGGAACAAGACGCAAAAGGATATGGTGAGAGCAACAGGTCAAAATCATCAAAAGACAAGGCAGGTTTGTTAGAATCAGATAAAGGATCCTGAATCTGAGATGAAGAAGGTAGAATGGAACTAACCACTTAGTGCACAATGGTGGTTGCATTGCTCACTATCAAAGTGCGTCCATTAAGGAGTGTCCGATGGATTATGAGTGGTGTCAGAAACCTGGATATACAAATTTACTGTTGAGATGAGCCACAGAATCATTTGTTTTCTTTTTGAGTACAAACCAAGAAATTGAATTTAAAAAAGGGCAAAATAACAAATTAACAAACTGGTAACTGAAAGTTACAGTAATAAGTTGAACTCAAAAAATTATGTAATTCTGAATAACAGAGCACAACTAAACACTGCAGTGCTGAGGAAATAAATGAGCTTTTGCTATATACAAAGTGCTCAAGGAGATCACTGTGAGTGGAGGATGTTCGACCCTCTTTTTGGGGTATAGTTTAATGCTGATTAATCATAGATTGGCACAGCACACATTAAAACTTGGATATTTTGTTCAAAGGGCTTGGTGCATGCCCAAAAACGTTCTGGCAGTGGCAAGAGGCATTAACTATCTATTCTGAGGGAGGTGAGTAGCATGTTCTGAATATACTCATAACATTTATTCAAACAATATCTCATAGAACTAAGTTCATTCCCATTTAAAATTTTAAAATATTGCACAAACTACACATAACCAACTGTATCAGAAACACAATCTGTACGCTTTTAATCTTTTAAGTGTTTTGTTCATCAGTCACTCCCTCCGCACTATGGAAAAGGTCACGATGAACAGTCATAAAACCCACTTTAGAGGTTAAAACGATTAAGGACTACTTGACATGCCACATAAACATCTGACCAAATGGTAATGAACATAGAAAAAATGGTCAAGAAACATGCATTTTAACATAACAAGTTAAACTTGCAGTTAGTGAACTAAAAGGATACTTTTTTTATGTTCTTATATTTTTATCTTGTGTACTTGAAATGTAAATGAGAACTAGGAAAGATAAAAAGTTAATTACCCTTTTAACTCAGAAACTAGTCAATTCAATGTTAGATTATTAATAAAATGTTTCGAGGAAAATATTTCAACCAATGTTTAATAAGATTAATGCACTGATGATGCATGAACATTTTGCTTGTTTGTCAGAGCTCTAAACATAAAAATCCTGGAAAGAACAGCTTCTCTACAGAATATGAATGAATGAGTACATTAAATAAAAACATTATCAGTTTATTTGTTTGAGCTAATAATTTTGCTCAGTTTCTGTATAATTACCAGTAATATTTAGATGTAATATCTATATCTACATATATTTGTAAATATTATTATTTCCTTACATCTACATGAAGACCCTCTTTTTATTAATGAATACAAGAAAAAAAAAAGTTTTTTTTTTCCTAACAGGAGTACATGATTAACCCTTCCACTGCCAAATTTTCTTATAGAAAGTTGTCTACAGTGCCGGAATTTCTGATGAAAAATGCATATTTTGAAATGCATTATTTTAAAATCCCTAAATCACCCCACAATGCACATGTATTCACTGCAAATGTTAGAAAAAAAACATAAAAACAATAAACACAACATTTTAGAGGAAAAATAATGTAGTTTTACTACTTTTTTTCTTCTAATGTCTGAAATGCTTGACCGTGTGGTACTTCATGAAGCAGTCCGGAAGACACATGGGCAGGCATCGCCCCTCCCATATTCATGTCTGGTTTGCTTCCTCTTTGAATGTGAAGGGCTTTCACTGCACTCTACACAGTTAGGCTTGTATTTAGGATCTGGCTAAGCCATTGGAAAGTGATCCCCTGTCAGTTGCTCCTCCCTACGCTCTGGGTTATCTTTCGACCTCCTCCCTTTCCTTCCAAATTTATTCAAGGAATAGACGTACAGAGTTTGGTTGCTATCTTTTCCCTGAATAAATGTGGCTCCATTTCTGAATTAGGGTTAGCAGTTGTGTACAGTATATACGAGTTGACTAATGCTGCCTCTCTGAAGAAGTGATAAGTTGCATGGTACCACTTTTTTGCGTTTGTGTCAATATGGGTAGCTGGTAGATTTGTGGTCAAACAAGTCAACTCCTCCCACTGAAGCATTGTAATTGCAGGCCACATTTGGCATTTTCACATCCCTAAATCCAGTCTCTGACTGCTTCGATCAAATTTGTTTCCAAGTGTAGCCATTATTATCCATTGTTGAGAGGAAGTTGACCCTTGCAGAGTCATGCCAGGAACAGACAAGCATATCACCCTTTCTGTAATAAACAGGATCATCACCTTTATTCAGCTGTAATCTTGCTGGTCTAATTTCTTCTTCATTCTCACAGTTCCACAGGCACTAGTACCCTGTTCTGTGAGGGTTTAAAAGAGGCCAGGGCTAGAGAAGAAGTTATCAACATATAAATGATGCCCGAGGTTCAAGTATCTATTATTGCCTATCAGTTTCATAACAACATTATGACCCAAGCCTTGCTCTGGTGCCACAGGGTTGTTATCTCTACCAGTATAAACATCCCAGTCTAACAGATAACCCGACTTGCCCTCACACAATGACCACAGTTGTATACCCCACCTTGTGGGTTTTTTCGGTATGTACTGATGAAAGTATACCCATCCCTTTCACTTCCTCATCGATTAATCAATTGTAAGTTCTCAATGTGGAATGTAATACTGCTTATACAGTGGCTTCACAATGTTCATGAGGGGAGCAATTTTATACAAAGGATCATATCCTTCCTCTTCACATGGAACCCTTTTGAAAATTTTCACAAAAATGAAGGAACAAACTGATCAGCTGGTAACAATTGTGTGGCTGTACATCTTGATAACCAGGGGACTGGACTATACCCCCAGTTGCCCAGTAGTTACTAATCTTTGGCTCAGAACACAATCCCATCATTATCTGCAAGCCAACATAGGCTTTGATTTCATCTGTAGTACACCCAACCCAATCATTGTAACAAGAATTTTCAGGGAGGTCTGCTGGATTATCAAAGAACTCCACGGCATAGGTGTTAGTCATCTCACAAATAAGCTCAAATGCTTCCTGAGGGAATAACAAGTAGAAATAATCTACAGGGTTTTTACCATCAGGCAAAAGTGGAGTCACAGGGCCAGGCCTTTTGGCATAAGCTGGGCACCAAATTGGGATATAATTGTCATAATCATCATCAATGACCTACTCATGATCAGCATCAGCCATGCTCCTATGGCTACCATCATCATAATCACTGTCCCCATGTGCTAAATCATGTGTATTATCATTATTTACAGCATTATCAGTATCTGTGTCACTGTTTTCCCAATCGTCATTGCCAAATTCACTTAATTCTGAGTCTGAACCTTGCATTATTTCACCCAATACATGCTATGTGGCAAGCCATTGTTTTTGTTTACATTTACCTATTGACATGATTCCAGTCAGTGCCCTCAAATTGGGTCAAAAGTCAGGAATTTCACAAAAATAACACCCACGATTGAGGAAATTACACTAAATTACATTGTGGTTGCCTAGAAACCATGCAGGTGTGGCACGAAATAAACTACAGACCGGTAAACGGAACTATGTCAGGAAATCGACTTAAATCGCATTCAGCACTCTACCTGGAAGTCAACTAAAGTCGTGTTCGGCAGTCTACCTGGAATTCAACTAAAGTCGCATTCGGCACTCTACCTGGAATTCAACTAAAGTCGCGTTCGGCACTCTACCTGGAATTCAACTAAAGTCGCGTTCGGCACTCTACCTGGAATTCAACTAAAGTCACGTCGGCACTCTACCTGGAATTCAACTAAAGTCGCGTCGGCACTCTACCTGGAATTCAACTAAAGTCGCGTTGGCACTCTACCTGGAATTCAACTAAAGTCGCATTTGGTACTCTACCTGGAAGTCAACTAAAGTCGTGTTTGGCACTCTACCTGGAATTCAACTAAAGTCGCATTTGGTACTCTACCTGGAATTCAACTAAAGTCGCGTTCGGCACTCTACCTGGAATTCAACTAAAGTCGCGTTCGGCACTCTACCTGGAATTCAACTAAAGTCGCATTTGGTACTCTACCTGGAATTCAACTAAAGTCGCGTTCGGCACTCTACCTGGAATTCGACTAAAGTCAGATGTGGCAGTGAAAGGGTTAAGGAACTAAACAGGTAAATCAGAAAGAAAAGTCAAAGAAAAGACTTCAACCCCTTGGAAACAAATGTTATCCAAATTATCGATAAGAAAGTAAACTTGCAATGTGAAACTAACTTGTTAAGTTATAAATTATCAAATATTAACTGTCTTTACACTATCCTCTCAGCTTCATGGGATGTGAAATTGACAAGACAGTTAAATTCATGTTACAGTGACTCCTGTTCTCGGCCAATTAAATTAAATTTTTTAGATATAAGGCTCATTTAAAGGCACAGTTATAAACAGGCAGAGCTCTAACGGTAAAAAAAAGGCAAAAATACAGCATAAACTTTATGCATAAATTCACACAATTCTTTACAGCTAGCTTCTTATTTTTGGAATTTGTGTTTTAATTTATTTTTAAACCTGATACATCACAACACACCTCACAGAGTTAAAAGACTTGATTTTACATAACAAATCCCTTATGTGTTACAAATCATAATTAAAATGAAACCAAAATATTCTTTTAAGGTAGGATAATGAGAAATGACAGAAATCATTTTAAGTACATACAACTGTAACAATGTAATGTTGGAAATTGAATTTTTTCAGCAGTAATATAAATTTAAGCTTAAATATCAATTTCACACTTTGCTCAAGAGATCTCACCTGTCTGTGTAGTAAAATATATCATTCACAAAATTAAGTTTTTCCAATTTTTGTTAGATAGCTGCACTTTTTTAGGGACCCATACTTAGCTTTAGAGGAGCCTGGTGGAATTTCCCTAGCTCTCCCACCCTCTTGACAGGCCTGGGCACAAATAAACAGTATGGTTTGTTTGCATATGCAGGTTTTGAGGAAAAAAAATACAGAGGAACATGTTTTCAATTCTCCCTCACTTTTAGATTCCTCTTTCACAGTACTTGACTTTTTCAGACTCTTGAAGTTTATGGCCACTTTGAAATAGTATCATTTCCGAATTATCAACAGTTTAGTGCTATTGTAGTTAATGTTGCATAATTTAAAATTACATTGCTATCTATGTAAAATTTGATAAAATGTAACATATTTTAAAAATACTTATATAAATAGCAACTTTTTAATAATATGCAAAAATTAAGACATTGAATGAGAACTTTTAAGTGTTAACTGAAGTTGCGTCAAAGACTTCTGAGAACTTGAATTTATGTCACGGCTATTAAGGCTGTCTTCCACCATCCCTAATTTTCAACTATTGACTAAAGAGAAGGCAGCCAGTCAGCAGCACCCTACCATCCACCAAACATACCAAGAGACTGACTCTCTTATAATGCACCCACAGCCTAAAGTGTTGGAAATATTTTGTAATATCACACAAATTCAAGCCTGACTCTCTAGCTCCAAAATACAGAGTTCTATCACAAGCCCAACTCATGGCCCAAACATTTGAGAAACAATAACCTTAAACAGCTCATTACCAGAAATACATAAGTACATTCCAGTTTGCTAGTTTCTTTAGTAGTGTAACTCTCAACTTAGGTATATAAATTAAAAGGAAAACAGAAAACTTTAAAGGCATATTTAAAAGATACAGAGTTCCTGTATGTGATTATTCTCTAAATACCTTAGACTGGAAAATCTTAAAACTACTTTAGTTAACATACCTGACTTTTATTATCCTCATTTGGTGAATCATGGATATACAGAACATCCAAAAAAAAATAACAAGAATCAAGAAAGTTCTTTACTATCTGAAAAAAACAACAACATAAAAACTTAAACAGTTTATATATATTATCACATGAACAATTTTAAATGAATTTCTCCAATAAAGTTTTGGCTTGTTTCTTTCCAAGTAACATGCTTGTTGTGTATCCTTAAGCTAAACAGTTACTGTTCTTAGATCAAACACTTACATTTTAAAGATAAACTATTTATAATTGATTAAGTTTGTTGAAAAAGAATATTAATGGATACTAAGATACCTGAAGTAATTTCATGTTTGTTTCATAAAGATTATTCAGCCAATTAGCTTTGGGTGCATGTGTAAATAACACAAAAACAATGATTACTGAAGAAAATACTACAATTTGCTACATAGAAATTGTTATTCATTCCACTATCTACTATGTAAGTAATTATGACATACGTGAAAACCATTCACATAAATTAATTTGTTTGTTGTGAAGTATAAAGGTCCACAATGGGTTATCTGTGCTCTGCATACTGTCAGTATTGAAACCTGATTTTTAGCATTATAAGCAACCACATTTACTGATAAGCTATCAGGGGGATCATTTATAGTAGTTGTATGGAAAAACAAGGATGCAGGATTAGCTTATTCATAGTTTGTAGTGATGTAATAACACAGAAAAGATCCTAGGGATTCAGTTCTAAACCAAATATTTTGTTATAAAATTAATCTACAGAGTGAAATATTTACTACAAACATACAACAACTTGATTAAATGATTAATTCCATAAACGTAACTGGTATAAAGTATTGTGTGCTTTGTATTTCAGTAACTGAGAACACTGTTTCTGACTGTGATATTGAAGTTTGTCGTTTTTCTACTAGTTATAATACTCTTCCAGTATGGGAGTTGCTACACACAGAATATGATTCTATGCTTTACACATTGATAATAAAAACAATATTGCAAACAATTACTTTTACCTCTTGGTTTCTCTGAATTTCAGGCACGGTATTGGATCGACCATAAATCAGTAGAAGTCTTACCACATATGGTGGAGGAAGAACAGCTGGATTGGAAAGCATTGGCAGTTCTACTTGTTCTGACCTGATTAAATATAATCACAAATAACTTGGCATCTTAAGAAAATATTACCTAATATAAAACATATTAAAGTACAACTGTCATGGTTAGCAACCTATATGATTACCTGAGTGTGATTACTAATTAGTTACTCATTTATCTTTTTTTTCAATTACAAGACACTAATTACTAACTAGTTTATATCCTACACCTTTGCTTCAATCCTCAGGGAAGTTATTTCTAAAAACGGCTATTTCTTTGGTGGTAGTGGCTAGGCTTTCAATCATGGTTCTCGTGGACAGAAAGTATGATGAGCTATTCACTCCTCCAGATTCTATCTTATTTGGACTTGAATCAACTAACTTATTTGTATGCTCTTAAGAGGGATATCTAGGTTTTTAAAACTTCTATGCTTAGCATTACAAATCAGGTAAACATGGATGGCTCCGTTTTCTCTCTTTTTTCTTGTATATGATTTAAATCCCATTATTTTAGAATTATCCAATTTATCATACGGTGGTTCTTTCTAGTAATGATGGGCCATTACAAACAGATTGTTTTTACTAAGTCTTGTTTGTCTATTTTGCTCCTGAACTCTCACTTCTGTTGTTTTTTTTGCTTCTCCAATGTATTGGAACCCACATTCACAGGGAATGTTGTAAGGTATTTTTTTGCCCTCCGTTGAGTCTTTGGGTGTTTAGCATGTGATCATATAATGTTTAGTTTCTTTAACAAGTGTTCCAGGCATCCATTGTCAAGGAGTGTTGTAGTGATGTGTTTTTCTACATGCTAATATGCTGTGAAAGTATACTATATAATGCTCTATGCTTCTTTACTTGTAAGCTAACAAATCTGTCTTTTCATAAGTAGTTTGTGGATATGTCTCCTTCATAACAAACTATTCATTATTACAGGATTGAATAAAATAAAGACAATTGTACATTTCATAAACAATTCTGTAACAAACTTGTTTCAGTCTGTACCTGATGATGCTTTTACGGGGAAGCCATGATAGTAATAAATGATATATTTGTGAAATTATAACTTTTTTCCCCCAGTTCTATAATTATGGAGTTTCACCAAGTAACAACAGCTTCAAGTATTAATTATATAACTGTTCATTGTGTCATCTTAATCTTTAAGTATGTGAATAATCAACTTCTAACCAAATACATTAAAAAGTTTAAATGACGGTGCTGTTCTTAAAAGTGACATTTTATTTCATACTAAAGATGAGTTTCTTCCAAGAAATACACATGCTTCCTCAATTTCATATTCAACACAGTTTCCATTAATTTTCCTGAATGTATATGCATACTTCTATTCACACATGAACATTAAAATGTTTAGTGTTTAACTTAAGATAATGGATCAATAGCTTTTGACAAGTAAACAAATTAAGGACATTAAAATGTTTAGTATTTAACTTAAGATAATGGATCAATAGCTTTTGACAAGTAAACAAATTAAGGACATTAAAATGTTTAGTGTTTAACTTAAGATAATGGATCAATAACTCTTGACAAGTAAACAAATTAAGGACAATAAAAAGTTTAGTGTTTAACTTAAGATAATAAAATGGATCAATAGCTCTTGATAAGTAAACAAATTAAGGACATTAAAATGTTTAGTGTTTAACTTAAGATAATAAAATAGATCAATAGCTTTTGAGAAGTAAACAAATTAAGGACATTAAAAAGTTTAGTGTTTATTATGAATTGTTATTTAATTAAATTTATCTTTTGTTCACGAAAATTTTTTAATTTTAATATCTAACTTAATTGTATACTAAGTGGTTGTTCAAAAAACAAATAATTTTTTTACAGTAAACTTATTTATAGGCTTCTACTAATATCTAGGTTGTTCTAAGAAATCTTTATTATATGTACGTCTTTGGCAGGGATGTAGCAAAGGGACTTCCCCTTCCCTCCAAAATTCCATTTTTCATCACAAGTCCAATTTTCTGTTAATTCTGTAAGCAAAATTTTTTATCTGTCTTTTTGGAGGAATCTTGGAAGAAAAATAAATAACTTCTTATTGTTACAAATTTTCAAACAAACAATAAAAGTGCCAAGAAAAAGTTGGCAGATGTCTGGCAAATGGTGATAAAATTCCTAATTAAGTCATGTGCTACACGCTAGTTTGCCTATAGTTCTGATTGCACTTTAACTTTATCAATACCTTTTCTGTTTAAGAATATATAGAAATGCCAATTATATTTTAATGCAGAGTGGGCTATTTTGTTGAAAAAAATTCAGTCAAGCACCTCCTCAAAATATAGGGACTTCACCCCTAATCTTTGGTTTGGAAAGATGAATGTTTCATATACTTTACTTTTATGTGTGACATAATCAACATATTACTATTTGGTTTAAATGACACAGATGACATATTTTAAAGCTGTACTTACATAATTTCAAAAATAGATGATAAATCTGAATACTATGTTCAGGATAACTCACTGATAAGTATGAAGACACAACACAAAGGCACATAAAACCAATAACTAAGATACACATGAAACCTGTGACCTGGCAAGATTGATTTCATTCTCATGAGCTCTTGAAGATTTTTTCTTCAATAACTTCACAGAATCAATTTATGATAAAAGGTAAACTGGATACTTTTTTCAATGATAAAAAAAATTGCTGTACTATACCTGTTTAAACTATGAACCTATAAATCTTTTTTAAAAGACTACGGAACATATACAAGAAATTTTAGCTGTTACAATGACCTTAATTCATTTTTATTTAGTGGCCATATGCCACATTTCTCTGCATGGTTAGATTACATATTCATTCTTGAGAACAATCTCATTTAAAAAATAACACAGTTTAAAAATTATGGTTACATAAATGTTGCCTCTATGAAACAATCTTCAAAAAATAAAATCCATCAATTATTAGGTTATTAAGTAAAGTTGCATTTTGATTAAGTTGATTAGAATGTGTTACATTCAGAACCCTTTCCCCAGATATTTTAAGGTTCTCCGTGAAATTACCAACATAGTACTACTTGCTAGAAAAATTATAAACTACCTGGTGCAAGGAGTTACTAAGCCCAATTCAAAAACTTCAATTATTAAACATGTTGTGGAAAAAACCATAAAATCAAATATTCAGATTGTTATATGGTGTTTTACACATATTAATAAATTCTGTAAACTACATCTCAATCAGATTATTTGCTAAAACACACAAGAAAAATTTGAAATTCTTATTTGTGAACTAATGAACATCTTAATACTTCATTAACATTCTTTTTATAATGGCATAATCAGTGTTTTAGGCCTCCAGGTCTGACTACTTTATGATCAAAAATTGAATTTTAGGGCCCACTGTGCACAGTAACATAAACACAGTGGTTACAAGATAATTAAATTAAACATCTTGTTAAAGAAAACACCATCTTTAGAAAGTGTACTTGATTCAAAGTCTAAGCAGAAAACTGAGACCACAAGAAAAGGATACTACAAGCTTCACACGGCTTAGTTTCGTTCAAGTCTTCTAACATACAACATATTTCTTTAGGATCTGAAGTAAAATCTCCTAGCTGCATAAGAACAAGTATCATTACTAACATTACACATTACTTTCAATATGAGATAACATTACACATTACTTTCAATATGAGATAACATTACACATTACTTTCAATATGAGATAACATTACACATTACTTTCAACATGAGATAACATTACACATTACTTTCAATATGAGATAACATTACACATTACTTTCAATATGAGATAACATTACACATTACTTTCAATATGAGATAACATTACACATTACTTTCAATATGAGATAATATTACACATTACTTTTTATTTCTTATGTTTACTGTGAATTGAGTTTATTTGACAACTTTATTTTTGGATTGATTTCACATGTTTTCTTACAAGCTGATTTCTTTTTTATTTAAAGCTCATGTGCTAAAAGTGCTATAATGTACTTTTACTTAGCAAAAAATATAGCAACTTTGACATCTTGCTTACTTAATACACATAGTAATTAGGAAACTGTAATGTAAGATATCATATCTCCACAGCACAAACAAAACATTGTGGTTGAGGTCTTTCTCAAATCATTTAGTACCCTGAGGTTATCTTTTCTGGTTTTTTTATGTTTCATCCAACATTATTTGATATATCAAACTACAAAACTAAAGAAAAATCATAACTGTGACATTAAAAATTCATAATAAACTGCAAAATATAGGATCAAGGCACCAGAGGGGTTTTAAAAAATTGTGTCATATCTCATCAACTCATTCTAGTGATTGTTTTGTTTGATTTTAATATTGTGCAAAGCTACATGAGAGCTATGTGCACTAGCCATCCATAATTTAGTAGTTGTAGACTAGAGGGAAGGCAGCTAGAAAAAAAACATCCACTGCAAAGTCTTGAGCTATTCCTGTATCGTTGAATAGTGGGATTAACCTTCACATTATAATGCCCTCACAGCTGAAAGGGCAAGCATGTTTGGTGTTATGGGAATTCGGACGTGCGGCTCACAATTTGCAAGTTGAGTGCCCTAACCAGTAGGCCATGCCAGGCCTATTCCAGAAAACTGACAGAATCAACATCATTCGATAAAAAAATGTAGTTTGAGTATGTATCAAAATAATTTGTTTTTATACATTTAATCCTAAGGTTTTTCAGATACAAAAACTTTTCATTATTTGTTTATTGTCATTACCATTTGTTAACAAGGAAAAATACTATGTTACAAATTTCAATTAAGTAACATAACAAGTTTCATTATTTAAAAATAATCCAAGTAAGATTACATTAACCTTTATTCTTAAAAAAGAACTGAAGGACAGACTTTGCAGAGATGAGATCTGAAAATACATGATGTACAAGATAATTTTTTACTAAGACTGGTTTTCTATATACATTGCATTATTATGAACACAGTTCTTACCCACAGGGCATTTTCGTGGAGTACAGCCAGAACAAATTGATGTCTCTTGTCTATTCTGTGTTTGCTGTGGACAAATATTTCCAAGGTACGTTTCATCATTTCAAGAGCTGAAAGTCTTGAGCTAATTTTAAAATAGTTCCATATTACATCCACTGTTCGTTAAAAATTGAAAAAAATAAAATAAATTAAAAACCTATATAAATTTAATTCAACCTAGATAACTTATGCTTTAATTATTACAGCCATATTCTTAAATTTCAAACTTGTACATACAAAGATATTTAAACATGAACATTTCTGGACAAATCTATAACTTTTCTTATTAACACTTTCAATTTTCAGTTTAAATGTATAGATAATGATTCAAAATGAATCATTAAAGTACTCAAACAATTATGTAACAGAAGTGTTATGTATCTAAAATACTTCAATTTAAATATCTTACTGTTATTATAGGTATTAACATGAGTACTAAATCTTCAAGTTTTGAATGTTAAAAGTGATTTATTAACACAACAAAAGGTTAAGTGATGAAAAACATCGTATTTCTCATTGTTGCATCATGTGCAAATAATCTGTCACTTTCAGTTGTAAAAAGATATTTCTGTCTGCATTCATCTCTAGCAATACCAATATCTTATATTGTTTGCAACAAATTCTTTCATCTGAATACCAGATCAAATCATTTGCAAAATTTTCACCTGCAAGATGAACACTGCAAGCCAAGTCCTGATATAATGTTTAAATATACAAGACAACATAGAAAAAAGGATCTTAATATGGCATTATTTCATAAATTGTCGAAAAATAAATGTAACAGAAAGTATATAATACATTAAACTGAAGTCACACTGTCAATCATATAAATCAAAATGTCACCGTTTTGTGTTGAACTCTCATGGGGTGATATGCCAATCAGCACAGTCCATGATTGGCATGGAATGTAGCTCTTAAAGCTAGTAACAGTCAGATTTAAAATAATAATAATAATAATGCTTAAAAGTTAGTATAAGATTAAAGAACCCTAAACCCTAGATTGAAAACTTGGTTATACCATACATATTTTGCTAGATAATGAACCACTCAGAGACTAAGGTTCCAACTGGGACTTGGCTCAACCCCATATCAAATGAGCTTTAATGGTGAACAAGACAGAAATACTATTCACTGAAAATACCCCCCCCCCCCAAAAATAAAACAACAAACAAATACAATAAAAACTGTCTCAAGAGTTTAGTCCCAAATAATTAAAGGAACTACCCTGTTAATAGTTATGCAACACTTAAAACTTGTTTATTGTTGGATATACAGAGTATAATTTCTGTGGTTACAATGTTTCACCAGATTAACCTGGCATCATCAGATACAACTATTACAATATACCACCACAGTAAAGAAGTTTCAAGTCCAGCAAAAGTTTCAAAGGTTACATCACAGATTGTTTTAAACATTTACTACAAAAACTATGTATTATCTGGGAAAGATAAAAAAAATATATCCTTATTGAACATTATCTTTCACCAGCAATATAGTAGACTGCCAGAAAAGTATTCACACTCACCCATCTCCTAATTTAAATGGTGAGCTTTCCATCTCTGAAGACAAATCTACACAAATAATCTGAAATAGTAATTTAAACATAGTTTCAGACTAAGTGAATCAACATGTACTGAATATGTTAGTCTTACTACATATATCACAACCACATATTTTGCATTCAATGAGTTGATTCAGTCCATTTTACACTGACTACAACTTAAGTTCATAAGTTATATACATTTTGAAATAAACATACAATTCCTGAAAAATAAATCCAATTCTAATATTATACAAGTTTTGATTCCTTAATTTAAAAAGGTAATATATAAAAAAATTCTCAATCTCCCCTTGTCTGTGTAACGTTACATTTGTTTGCTCAACTTGCATATTTTCTCTTTTTCATCACCCCTCCATAATGTTCTGAGTTTAACATAAATTAATGATTATAGCATAGTATAATTTTTATAGTCTCCAGTCATCTTTGTTTATGGAAATATAAACCAGACAGTCAAACCAAGTTGCTGAACTTTCTTATCCCATTCTCTCTTTCACAAAATGTCAATAATTATTCTTAACATTTACTTTTATATCCTTTTTAACAAATAGAAAGACACGGTTTAAATTTACTGAATGCTGTATAATGTTAGCTTGTTCTCATGACAGCTTTTTAATTATTTGGCCAACAGGTTCAAAGTTCCTATCACTGAATTCAGATCGAGTAGCTAAGAAAAGTATTTTAAGGCATTTTTGCTTTAGTTAGAAAACAAGTTAAATTACAATAATTATAGTACATTGAATGCTTTGTGTGTGTGTTATCATTTTGTATTCTTAAGTGAATATTTTAAATAAATAAAAATTACTTTATGTACTACTAATGTAGTTACAAGAAAACAGGGTTAAGTCTAGACAGCAACAGAAAGCAAAAAACAAGAGACCAAACATAAGTACTAAATTTCCTGTTTTCTATGTATATTTTTTATTTATTGTTATAAAAGTAACTAAAATGTAAAAACGTGAAACTTGTTAATTTAGATAAGGTTATATTATGGTAGATAATGAAAAAATAATAATAAAAATTTCTCCATGAGGTATGCTTGCAAGCAGTTCATGCATCATTTAATTATATACCATAGCTTCAGCTACGTGTTCACCATGTGATTTACATTTTGTATTGGGTGTTCATTTATCAGACAGTTCAAAGAGCAACAATAAAATCAGATAAAACTGGATGTAAACTATTATGAGCCTTGAATAACTAATTTTCTGTTACAATCTGCAGTCATTCTAGAAAGCAAAAAGCATAATTTAGATTTTATTTTTTTGGTGGTTACAAATTTGGTCAAACAAATGAGTCCAGTTGGGTAGAGAAAATAAATGATAAATTATAAGCTTTTACTGAAAAAACTTTTGATATTCATTTACAAGGTTCTCAATATTATGCAAATATAATTTGCAACCAGTAAAATGGAAAAACATATTTTTAATCTTAGAATGAAAATCACTTTGCACTCAGACTAGTCAGAGTCATACTCTGACTTCCTAAATTCACAGACAAATCTATAGTAAAAATAATAAAAAATACACTTACTACATTAGTTATAGTATGGACAATTTCAAGATTACCTGGAGGTTATAAGGTTGGTCAAAAAGGCTGAGCCCACACATATATATATATATATATATATATATATAT
>NW_013673310.1:22365-31014 GCF_000517525.1 Limulus polyphemus
AGTATGGACAAATTCAAGATTGCCTGGAGGTTATAAGGTTGGTCAAAAAGGCTGAGCCCACACATATATACATATATATATATATATATATAGTTAATTCAAGAATAAACCTAGTTCACAAGAACAACAGATTTGTAGATCTAATATGCAGAAGAACAGGTAAAATGAAAGAGGCAAGACAGGATGTTTGTCAGAATTTAAAATTATATACATATATATATAACTTTCCTTTTTGCCAACTGTCAAATAGAAAAGCTTTTAGCTATATTTCTTAACAGTATATAAATATATACTATGTTGTTCTTGGGTTTAGAATTCTTCTACAGTAGGTGTCTGTGACTTGTTAGCTATAAATTCAACAATGAATAAACATCACGCACTTCACTTGTTTTCAAAGTAATACATATATTCGGAACAAGTTAATGTATACACAATAAATTCCTCAACACTATAAATATTATTACATATCATAAATACTATATATGTAGTTCTCTCCTTCTTGTCAAATATTCACTTAGGCTTATTCAATTACTTTAGAATTTCAGTTGACAAGCCAAACTATATTCTCTATTTCTATCGCACTAGTATTCTCTGTGATTCACTTACAATTGTGGCACGAGTTACCGTAATCGTTTGGTATTCTTTCTCTTGAAAATCCTCTGTTCCTTTTGTCAAAGCGCACTCAGGCTGATTCTGATTTTACAGAATAAAATTATTTTTCTTATCTTATTTTCTACTGTTAGTTTCAACATATTAAATGTTAGGCCTATCACTTCTACAGTAGTTAACTTCACACCAACTTTATTCTCTTTTGCTATTATCTGTCTGCTTCTGTTTGTCTGCTGCTTCTCGCTCGTCTCACACTATTTATATCTTTATTACCTAATCATCTGTCCATCTTCTATATTCTCGACGTCAATATATTGCACGTGACATTCGATATTCCTAACATCAATGAATTATTAACAAAACTTCCTACAATCATCTGCTTTAACTCTTATTATAACAAAAACTAAACAAAAATAAATTAGTCACTAATATCTAAATAAAATTCTTTTATATCATGACAAGGTTGAAATCAAAACAAAACAATTTGTTTCAGCAAAGTTTTTGGTTACTGACCATCAGGTAGTAGTATATCTATTCCAAATAAAATTAGTTAAATGTAAAAACATGAAGAGAGTTAAACCATGTTTAAATGAAAAAGTAAATACAATAAAGCAGCGCCCACAATCAGTACGGAGAAATACAGTGACACAAAGACAAGACTTCCACAGCAAATCTTGGCTCTCTCGAAATGGATAAATAGTAACACAAAGATAGGGCATCCATAGCAAGCCTTGGCTCTCTCGGAATGAATATATCGTGACACAAGATAGAACATCTACAGCAAAGCTTGGCTTTCTCAGTAGGAGAAAATACAGTGACACAAAGACAGGACATCTACAGCAAACCTTAGCTTTCTCAGCAGGAGAAAATGCAGTGACACAAAGATAGAACTTCCACGGTAAGCCTTTACTCTGAGAGAAACAATCTGTTTTCTTCAGAAGTTTTATTTGAAAGTGTCTGTAGCTGACCAATCAGAAAAAAAGGGCACCTGAAAATCACAAAGTATCCAGAAACACAAGGTCAATCAGAATACAATTCAAATATCCCACAAAACAGTAAATACTTATCTTGACCAATAAAGTTACAAAAGGTAACACCTCAGGCTAAACGTAACATAATTCAACTGTATTTAGAATCTTTATATATATATAAATCTCTGTGTCTGTCTGTTTGTTTGTTATCTAACTACTCCTAGGTCGCTGGGCCAATCTCAAACAAACTTTGTGGGATGATGGTTTGGAATAAACGGCATGTTAATGAGGGGTTTACAATCCCCCCATCTCTCATTATTGCTTTTATTGAGCATTTATTATCTTTGACTAAGTTAACTACATTTACAGATAGCACCATGTCCTTACACCAAAAAAAGAAAAAAAAACTTTATTAAATTTTCTATAACACAACATAAACACAGTGATAGGGGAGGCCACACAAACATCTTATATATCTCAGACAGTGAGCTAGCATGATCTATGAAGTAATGCAATGAAAAAAAAATGGCCACTATTGCAATAACACATACTCAGCTCAAATTTCAGCTCCAACAGCCACAACAAGGCTGATGTGAAGAGCCCCCACATTTTTTTAGTTCATGAGATGGACAAAGGATGGGTACCTCAGCTTATAAGATATAAAACAAAATCTCTGGATTTTGTAAAGTTCAAAATCAAGAAATAAATTTTACAGATCAAATGCCAACTTACAATTTTTTCAGGGCAATTAACTTTTGGAGTTGCCTGAATTTCCTCATCTAGGCTTCTAGGTTTATACTGAGGGGCTGATAGTGAATGTCTTCTGTTCAGATCTTGAAATTCTGAGCCATTATCGGGACACACTGGTTTCTCTTCATCTGCTGGTGCTAAATAAATTAATAAATTGTGAAAGGATGTTGTAAAGACTTTAGCCTCTACAAAATAATGATTAAGAAAATCATTAAACCATGATAAAGCTGTAAAAAGAACTTTTAGGTATCAAAAATTTAACTATAATTGGTTTTATACAAGCACAAACTACTTCCATGACCCACTATTCTACAGTACATCAGCATTTCGTGAACTTCACGCAGCTCTTCAGTGATTGAAGAGTGTTTCATTGAATGCCAATTTCTGGATAGACAATACTTATTTTACTTCTTTTTATTTACTTACTTATAAATATGTTACATGGCAAAGGACAAACCACATCAAACACTCAACTAAATGCAAGTCATCAAAAAGAGTTCTACTGCTTACTAATATTTTTTAAAGTTGTATTTTCTTGCCAAGAAATTTGCTTGCTTCTTGCATCTTAAAAAGTTGATCATCTCTGGTTTAGATGATGGAGAAAAAGGATATTTCTTGAAGCAATTGAAACAAACCCTGTTTATGTTTAAAAAGTGAATGTTTTTAATATTGAATATACAAAGTCACATGTGAATTATCCTGAATTGCAGGCTCATTAAATACGTTAAATCATTTAAAACATAAAATTTAGATTATTCAAGTGACAACTCATTAACCTCTTCTAGAATTTTAAATAAGATTTCAACATAAAACAGATGGTTACAACACAAACCTGATCTTTTTTGTGTTAAATATGTGACCCTGACAAATATCTTTCAAAAATTTAAAAAACACTTTCATCCGTACAGAAACAAACAGCTGTAATCTCAATAGTTTCAATTCATGAAATGTTTAGTTCCTTTATCATGAGGTGGATAAAGAGGCTATTGCACAATATACCAATTATGATAATAATTTCACGTATAAGCTCTGTAAAACAAAATTACAGATGTAACAAAAAAAATGTGAACAAAATAAAATTGACAAAGTTACAAGTAGTACTATAATTGTACAAAAATTGTAACATTATAAAATGTAATAATTATATTTAAAACCACTAGACAAATTAAATTTCCTTTTCTGCACTTCATTGCTAATGGAGGATGAAACAGCTAGTAAACACCAAGTACCATGTATTGTAAATGCAAGAACAACATGCACTTTTCAGAGAATCTATTTTTTCTTCAGATTAACAAAATTCTTTACATGGTTAATGATTAATTACATTTAAAAATTTGTTTGAATTGTAAATATAATTAGTTTAAAATTCCACTAAAATAATACCAATAAAGCTTAAATCTACAACTGTATGGTGTCAGTTCTCATATATAATTTTATTAGTTTTAAATATGAAAAAGGTTATAGCATATCCTAGAGTTATTCTGATGTTACTCAGGTGTCCATTTCTAACATTTGTGAATGAACTATAAAAAAGTAAATTAGATTAATGCAATCAACTCTAAATTAGAACCCACTCATGTTTTCTCCATACTAACAAGCTTTAGATTTAATTAGACTCATACAAAGTATCACTGATAAGAAAAATAACTATGAAAATTTTTGACACACATATTTACTTCAATTCTTTGAATGTTCTGGGTTCAAAACTATTAAAAATATCATTTATTATACTTCAAAATTTAAAAAAATTATATCAGTAAACTAAAATGCATTATTTCCTATGTACTGCTGGATGATAGTAAGAAAAGTTTACCAATGTTTAGCAGCTAATTGGGTAGAAAACCAATTTCAGAAACAACTGGTCTGGGAGAGCTGTATGTTTTACACATTTCTGTCAATGTATATAGACTCAGTAGGTTAAAATAAGTTGACATTAACATATTGTTCTTATTACCAGAGAGTTTATTACAGGAACTTATAAAACCTCCATGTGCAGTAGTCCTCATGAGCATTAGCATATGATCATAGGCTCATTCTTGAAGAGGCAAACTAAATGCACAGGAAATGGGGGGAGGAAGGGTGGAAAGTGGTGCAGAGAGGTAAGTAACTGTAGCATGTACAACATTCACAGGATCTTTCTGAATCAAAGAATAAGATCCATCTTTAGAAAAAATTAAAACCACCATCACATTTTTTCATATACAAAACAACAATTCAACCTCCTTTTTCAGCTCTGGTAATAATAACACATAGATCATTTAAACAATTCCTTGCATTTCTATAAAAGTTATTCTAATATAAGAATCAAATTAACACACCTAAATACTAATCTCTAGTATTTCTATAACACTTGTTAAAATTATAATGAGCTTACTTTCAATTTTATGTATAAGAATTTGTTTAAGGAAAATACTAAAACCAATACCTAAATTTAAAACTTTTTGATAATTATCTAATTTTATTTTAGAAATATTTACCACTTTATCATCTACTGTGAACTGATCATATATGAAACTGTGTGACATTATGTTTCTAAAATTTATTATTGCTTTTATTATTCACAGGTTGTAACCTAACTAACTTATTATTAGGGATCTATTCTAAGTTTACTTGACTAATTAGTACCTGTTTTTAGTACCTTTTTTTTTGCTCATTATTATTACAACATTCAAACAATGCACATAAACATCCTTGTCGGTTAATGAAGTAAGTAGAAAAATATTTAAACATTGTTATGTTCTTGATATGCATCAATAAAACTGTTAAGATATTAATACATACATATATATTATACTGATTTAGTGTTACTTTTTTTTCTAAAAAAATTTATTTACCACCTACCAGTATTTTCATCTACATGACAGCACTGTTCAACGATTTTTTGTGTTTCTTCCTCTACATTATCTGTGGCTTCTGACACTTCTGCAGGTGTATGCAAGCTTTCTGGGGTGTCTAATCTTTCATTTACTGAGTTTCAAAATAATTGAAGATGATGATGATTAGGATGTAACAGATATCATCACTGATGTCAAAAATAAACAAATCAATAAATTAAAGATCAGTTTTATCCATAAGTGTGCACTGTACAGTTAAAATAAAAGTGAATCCTCATTAGCCACAGCACTTGAAATTCTTTTAGGCAGGATTAGAGTAAATTAATCTATGAGATCTTTGTTTCCCTTTTCATTAGCTATATTTTTGTACACCAGCAATATCAAGCATGGGGCACGTGTATACCTGATTCAATTTTATTACTCATCAGGATCTCTTTGAGCCTACCCTCAAACTGAAATTCTTTTAGTCAGGATTAGAATAAATTAACATATGAGACCATGGGCATGGTCAGGTATATCAATTGAAAGAGTTTGACCTCCTGAGTTGAAAACTGTAATTAGACCTCAAATCGGTCAAGAGATGATGGAGCTATGAGCTAAAAGTTTGTCTTGAAAAACAAAAAAAAAACTCAAGAGCCATTCTATGAGCCACTCATCCGTGACTAAAAAAAAAAAACTTAAAAGCTAGTTAATTTAAAAGAGTTCTAATCTCACAAAAAAAACAAATTTAACAACTTGAAACTTATTTCAGTCTTTCAATTTTAAACTCAAAAGCAAGCAGCTGAAGATTTTTTTCTTTTCTCAGCTCACTTTCTAAGTCTTTAGTTTGGGAATTACAAGAGACATTCAACCCCATAATGGTAAAGATGCAAACCTCACAATGCTGCTTTTTTAATAAGTTATAAGAAGTTCAACATTTACAGTCTTTATTAAAACATCAAATATTTTTTCATTCTCACTAAAGTACATATCTGCTATCATTCATTTGCATTACTTTAGTACACAAAATCTACTATTACTCAAAACACCAAGGAAACCAATTTTATAGCCTAAATTAAATACAAAAATACTGCATGTAAATATATAACATATCAAGATTGGGTTTAAGCTTCTACTAATCTAGAGTTTTAACTAAATAAAACAAAATATTCAAATTTGAATATTGTTGTTAATCTGTCTTTTCACTTTTATTACACTTAAAAAAAGTCATTCTATTTTTTTTAGGTCTAAAAGTTTTTACTTTTGTTCTCTGAGCAGTATTTTATTCATTCATTTCTATCTTAGATAAATTGGCTCATTTTAAGTTTTTCTATGTTTTGTCCCCACGAAACACCACTGTCGGTACTTAGATTAAGTTGTTTTAGTCAAATATTTAACACAAGACGTAAACTAGTTAAAATACTACAAAATTTGAAAATACACAAGTTTTATGTTGTTCATAATATGAAAAACAACAAATTAACATATGTATTAAAATATATATTAGTAAAAGTAATTATTATTATTTATAATCAATAAATCTCATAAACATTCAAGTTCTAAAAATAACTGATTTATGAACAAAAAAAAAAGACTGAAATTGAAACTATTTTTTACACATCTGTTTGCCCAATTTTCTGATGCTATTATTGAATGTGGTTTCATTCTTATTTAGAGTAGAATAAAAAAATAAGCATAGACTATCTCAAAATTGTCAGCATATTAAACTTTAAAGTATCATAATATTAATAATAATAGAGAGGCAAACGACTTATAAGCATAAGGAAGAGTTTTATTAATAGTGAAACATACATGTTTCTACAAACAATTGGTCTGTCTTCTTCAGGTATGATCTGTAATGTGCTATTATTATATTAGTATAACGTGCTTCCTTACTCAACTTTCAAGTATCATTCATTCATTCATCGTAAAATTTAGAAATAGAATGACGTTTTGCATCTCAATTTTTGAAACTTCGTGTAACTGACACAATTTACTATATGTCTACTTCAACTGCACAATAAACTATAAGATATTATCACAAAATATAAGATATTTATCACAAACTTAGTACTTGAATTTGACAATTGTCTACCCTGTTTTTCTGTCGTTTGTAATTCAGTTCCACCGCTGCTCTCACTCGTCGACGCCATTATTATTTACACTTATTATTTAAAATCCAACAAACAATTCTGTTATACTTTCGTTTTCGTACTCAAAACATATTTATTGCAAGAAATAAAGTTTATTTAGAAAATAACCGAACATCATATGTCTAATCAAACATTTAAAGTAAATAAAAATAATAATCAAAATAAATACAAAAACATTTTAAAACTAAAAAATACTGAGACTTAGTTAATTTATTATATTTTAATATGTTTGTGTTCTACCAATCACGAATACTGACACACGATTTTTATATATATATATAACTTTTTCACTAATAATAAAAAACCAGCATTGGCATTAAGTTATAGATGATGGCCAGGTAGTTAGAGTGCTCAGCTCGCAATCTGCGGGTTCGAATCCTCGTCCCACCAAACATGTTCGCCCTTTCAGCCGTGGGGACGTTACAATGTGACGCTCAATCCCACTAGTCATTGGTAAAAGAGTAGCCCAAGAGTTAGCAGTGAGTGGTGATGACTAGCTGCCTTTCCTATAGTCTTACACTGCTAAATTAGGGACGGCTAGCGCAGATAGCCCTTGTGTACCTTTGCGTGAAATTCAAAAACAAACAAACAAACAAGTTATAGCTGCCACTATTTCAATTATTGCATTTTGTCAAATATTCTATCAGGCACTGCCAGGTGTGGTTTATACTTAAACTCGCTAGAGTACTGGGCTTCTAATTGGTAAGTCTAACTTTTGACGAACCCAAGTGGCTAAGGGGTAAGTCTGAAAGCTTATAATGCTAAAAACCGGTGTTACAATAGCGAAAGTCACGTGACGCTGGGAGCATGCGCGCTGAAGTTCCTCGGAAATAATTTCTACCGGAAATTAACAAACAAGCAGATACACAACAAATTGGTGTCAGAGATTGGGACGGAAAAGAACAAAAAAGAAGAAACTGGAAACGAGAAGTGGCAAATCAAACTTCAGCTTAGCAGATTTGATGGTAGTAATACAAGAACAGCAAAAGAAACAAGAACAACGAAAAAATAAACAAAAAAAGAAGAGAGATTACAGCAGTTGTTGGAGGAAAAAGAAAAGAAACAAGAAGAGAGACTACAGCAGTGGTTGGAGGAGAAATAAAATGAGCAAGAAGAGAAACTACAGCAGTGGCAAGAAAACCAGCACCGGTACAAATGGAGAATATTAGTAAATTTCAAAGTGAATTAAATACATTAAAGGGCAATTTACTGTCTTTTACAAAGGGAGGACATATTAGCCATGGACCTAATCAGCTCCAGACAACAGGAAGCCCATTCCATACCCTGCAGCTAAACCCTAATGCAGACATCTACAGTCTTGCCAAAAGTCACATTCCAGACATGGATGTCAGC
>NW_013673310.1:31901-33327 GCF_000517525.1 Limulus polyphemus
TTACCAACAAGTCGGCCTCAAGGAGACCAGTAGTGGTTGGTGTTGAGCAACGCCCACCAACCCCCATCATGAAAGTCCCTACAGCTAGGTGTAAAATGCCAAGCTCACACAGTGTCTATGTGACAGGAAAGCTAGATGGCCAAATGTGCAACTTTGTCATAGACTCTGCATCTCAGCAAACCCTTGTGAGCATCAAGGTGTTAAATCACGAAGGAGTACCAGAAGCCATACAGAAGCTTCATGGTGTGACAGGACATTCTACAAGATTGTGGGGACCAGTGTGGGTAACTATTGAGCTCATGGGCATAATGGACAGACGCAAAGTATACTTGGCTGACATTGAAGACGAATGCATATTAGGATTGGACTACTTACTACCAAGGAAGTGTGTAGTTAAATTTGATAAAATGATGTTTGGGAGCAACAAAGGCCAAATTCCGGTAAGTTTTAAAAGAGAGGTTGGACTAACCAGGTGCCATCTGAAGTCAAAGTGACTGAAAGCGTTGATGATGGTGAAGTGGAACCAAATATAGATATCAAGGCAGAACAGGAGAAAGACCAAGATTTGAAGCCATTGATTGATTTTCTAAAAACAAGTGTTGTGCGCCCTGCTTGGGAGAAGGTGTCTAGTCTAAGCCCTGTGACAAAGCACTATTGGGCACAATGGGACCAGTTAAACCTTGCAGATGGTATTCTTGTACGGAGATGGGAAACTACCGATGGGAAAGTGACGACTTGTCAAACAGTTATACAGAGGAAGTTACGGGAAGTTGTGCTGCATCAATCCCATGATAATTTAACAGGAGGACATCTCGGAATCAAGAAGACATTGAGTCATCTACGACAAAGATTATACTGGATAGGTATGAGGCGAGATGTGGAAGAATGGTGCAGAACATGCAGTACATGTAGTGCTAAAAGGGGACCCAAGCATAAGGGACACCCACCTTATGAAGAGTTGCCTGAAAATGTGTCAGAGTTTGTGAAAGTGTTATCAGAAAGGATGGATGATATTCACCATCAAGTACGTTCAAACTTGAAAACGTCTGCTGATTCGATGAAGTTAACTTATGATAAGAGATCAACTGAAGTCAGCTTTGTACCTGGAGACAAGGTATGGTTGTATAATCCCAGGAAGACCAAAGGGAAGTCTCCTAAGTTGTCTTCTCCATGGGAAGGCCCATATGACGTGACTTTCCGGGTAAAATGTGGTTGGCGAGGTAAGCCAAAAGTGGCGCATGCCAACAGGCTTTGGCGTTGTCACAGTCCAGGACATTTCAGTTGGGACGAGGTGGACAACAGAACAAATGACGCTGCTGAAGACGTGCCACCTGAAGAAGCCAGTGTCGAAGAAGAAACTGTGCTCAGTTTTGAGAAGGGAAACAGTGTAGCTTTTGATGAAGTTACTACCACTGGTGTGACTGTT
>NW_013673310.1:34251-36040 GCF_000517525.1 Limulus polyphemus
ATTAAACTAAGTATTGTCGAGCACGAGAGACGTTCTAGCGTTTGTTATAGAGCGACTGTTGCAAATAAGTGTATCGGTAAAGTTATATTCGGAAAGAATAAACCAGTTTTATTAAGAAAGGACTTGTGTCTCTAAAGTTTCGTGGGAACGAAGTTACGGAAAATCAACTAATGAACGGAGACGTAACAGTATAATTTGCTCTAGGTAACTACGATGTTTCTTGTAAATTAAGGAATGCTGGATTTAGACAGTCTGGTATATGAATTCAACCTGCATGATTGGTTGAAAAAAAGAAGATCCAGTAAAAAGTATTATCCCATCTAAGTAAAAACAAGTACCCACACCATATTTGTATCAAGTGTGTTTAAACAGACATTGTTCTTTTCATGTTTCACCATGTATCCAATCTCTTAAATTTCATTCATTCTCATAACTAGTTACTCAGAGATATAGTATTATTCCATAATCAGTATCTTGTCCGAATCTTCTTTATACAGCAGACCTATCCCATTGTGTGTGTGTGTGTTCTAGATATAATTCAGTTTTACCTGTATATACCACATGCTCTCAGTCTAGAACATAATGTTACATCCCTGTTCGAATGTTAATTTCCCGTAGAAATTCTTCCCTAGAAACTTCAGCGATACAAGTCCTTTCTTAAATAAAACTAGTTTATTCTTTATCAATACAACTTTGCAATACACATAATTTCCACAGTTACTTTAACTTAAACACACGCTATAATTCACAACGAACGATTCACGCACTTTACTTACTATCGCGCTTGACTCAATTGTCCGTCTCTATCTCTGCCTGTCTGCAATTCTATCCTGGTTCATTCTAGAACTCATTACGTGTTTCCAGTGTCACGTGATTTCCGATGTCGTAACAATAATATATAGAAAATATATCTTCAGTGTTTCTTCAGACTAAAATAGAGAATTCAAGCCTATCTTTTAATATTATAAAAAACAGCATTCGACTTGTTGTAAATTCGTCTTTTGACTTTTGTTTTATAAATAAATGGCAATTTTACCTAGAGTTAATATAATGTAAAGTCTTGTTTCTTCAACTCAGTCATGTCAAATTTCATTGAATACACATCTTAGCCATTTCTCCTTGTATTTTTGGTTTCTACCACAAAAATGAATCAGTGAATAACACAATGTTATGTCAATAAACCAAAATAAATGAAACCTATTGTTGCGTCAGCGAGTCACATGACTACCGTGACGCCACGTACCCTATATCTAGTAAATACTAGAGCATTCGCCAAGGTACAGGATAGTTCTAGAAAAACCCTCTTTTATATACCAGACGGTTATGGAAGTACGGATTTCGTCTTGCAGTAAAAGTGGTGGCCAACTGTTGTAGGAGTGTCGTGTGATTGGGTAGAAAAAGAATGATGGCCATTTACAATTTCCTTTTCATCCTTATCTTTCTTCCAAAAAAAAAGAAAAAGATAGAGAGAGAAACTCATTTGTTGTTGGAAGTTAATTGATATTTACATAATTTTAAGCATGCGATATATTACAGCGAGAATAAACGTTAAAAATATGGTTTAAGAGCACTCATGAGATGTAACCGAAATCACATTTTAAAAAGCCACCATCTTTTAAATATAGAAAAACTGTTAAACTTCCACAAGAAAAATATGTTACTGAAATTAAAGTTTCATTAAAATCGAACTAATATAGTTTTGTAAAACACCCGTAAAGCTAGAACATTTTAATATATTAATAGGTACAGTGGTGCCCTTTTTCTGTTACTTAAAAGGTGATTTGACTAT
>NW_013673311.1:0-22934 GCF_000517525.1 Limulus polyphemus
TGTTCGTGAATGATCATGGACACAACAGTAAAGATACGATAAGCTAGTAAAACAATATAAGAAGGCTTATCCTTTAGTCATAAGTCAGGACCAATCTTTGTGGAATGACGTTAAAAATTAGGCGCATACGAAAGAGTGATGATGAACTTGAAATCTCCGTTTGAAATCAAAGTCAACGTAGATAGTTTTGGCAAACAGCAGTGAAGTGACCAAATACTACAACTGGTATGTTGAAATGTTGGATACTTTTTATTACTTTTCTTCAGATTTTCTTATGGTACCAAGAGAACTTCAGAAATTGTCTTCATATTTTCTTTTCACTTTGTAAGGTTATTTTCAAGACAGAAAATAAAGCCGTAAACTTCTTTAGGTCTTGCATCTAATATGCCACAAAATTAATTTGGTACATATCCAAGTTTCACAATATTTGTGTTGTTTAAAGCAGTCTTCGAATCTTGTGCATAAAAATAATCATTACTGCTTGCTAAAGAAAGTAAGTCATGTATGGGTAACTGCTTGTTTATGTTTAAGTTATTAAGTTTTATTACGAAGCCTTTCTTTTCTGGGTATGAGGCAAAAGCAAGGAAAATGAGGCGTCAGTCCAAGTGAATCCAATTCCAGGTGCTAATACACTTGTTCCAAGCAACAAAGAATTGATAGAGGCTGACGTGCCTGGAGACTACAAAAGCATTCTACTCAAAAGCAGAACAAGTTTCTGGAGCAAATCAACGAGCTACAAGGAAAAGTAATCAAGATGAACCAATTGAAAGATGCTGGAATATTGCCCACAGATGACATTAAAAAGATTCCAGTTTTAAGTAAAGATATGAAGAAATTTGAATTAGATTTACACCGTCTGAATTCTGAGGCAGATTTCCAGCGTAAGCTACATCAGGTGTTGCGTGAAGAGGTGTTCGACTCATGTCGAATAGAATCCCGATTTTCAAAGATTCAGTTGGAGTGGCAAAGGCATACCTTTCTTGGAAGCATTAAGCCTGGTCTTCTACATACGATTCGGAAGTTTGCAACAGCAGAGACAGCAGCAGATGATTTCTGTTGTTCTGAAAGGCTGTACACATACAAGACTCTTAAGGACTCACAGATGCTTTGAAAAAGCAAAAATATTTGTTTAGTCAAGCCGAAGGGTATCTTCGATTGTACTCAGAAGTGACACAACTGAAGGTAGGCGTCATATTACAACGATTCCAGTTCAACTCTACAAACACAGTGAAAAGCAGGACAGCAATAATGCATTTACTCATGATAAATATTTCGAACATTTACAGAGCGAGATGTATGATGCCACTGGTGCATTGAAACTAATCAAAATTGTAAGAGTAGATGGGGGGGGGGCATTATAAGAGCCCTAGATTTCACAAAACATTCATTGTTGGTTGCGACCGATTTCGACAATACAACTTTAATGTATGATTGGTGGTTGCTAACGCATATGGCGATTCATCATACAACAGAGCTGAACGTTGTATGACACTATTTAGCAGAGAGCTTTCGGGATTTATTTTCTCACATGATGCATATAGTAGCCATCTCCCTTCTTCTGGTAAAACCACTGATGTTGAGCTTAAGAAACTTTCCGAAAAAGATGGAGGTATTAGCCGAATTTTGGACGTAAATGACTCTTGGTTACATTGTGACAGCACAATTCGTTTATAAAGAAAAACAAGTCTTGATGCAAAGGAGCCATTGGCGGAATGGACCGTATAGGACGCGTTGCAATCTCTATATTTGTTGAAGATCATCAAGTGGACCGATAAAGGACGATATGGAGAATAGAGAACAAATTGGCTTCGCTTGTTTTCTGAGACATTTCTACTCAAACCATTTCCTCTGCAGTAGAATAGCAGAAAAATAAAAGGTAAATAATACAATCACAAATTGTTGTTGTGGTTACCGTTTCTAAAGAAATTGAATTTCTTTAATATTGAGAGTCAAGACGTGGATCTAGTATATTTTCTACTCTTATTATAAATATGTGCATTTATCCGTTTTTGTCATTCTATTTCCAGAGCCCAAGGATGTTGAAACCACAATCCTTTTGATAATATTTAATCAGAGACTCGTGCTCCAGAATTAAGCCTTAAGCTGCAGAGAACCTAGCTTTCAGGAAAGACGCCATTCAACATTTCTTTCTAAACGAAGCTACGCCCTGAGATAATACGCACTGTCACACAGCTTTTGAAAGTTTACTGTTTCTCAATAGCAGCCATGGATCGCTACAAAGTTATACACAAAAAGGCCCTTGAAGCCGAATGTGAAGAAGGAACCAGCAATTCTGCCTATGTTGATTAAAACATTTTGTTCGTCCTACATGACAGTATTCTTGTTCTTCTTACATGACAATATTCTCATCATTTGAAATTGGGTTTTGTTTCATTAAAGATTTTTTTTTTCAATATGCCTTATATGCATGTGTACAGGGGGAGGGTGTAAAAACGTCCTTATGGTTTTACATACGAAATAGTTGAACGACCCCAGAAACATCTGAGAGTAAGACTATATAACTTGTTTTTTTTACATTTCCAATGTGTGAATAAGTTGAGCATAACATCAGGAGTTGGCCTACTTTCTTTGTAAGTGATTATACTCTACGTGTGGTGATATCCTGGACTGCAACCGAATTTTTTTTTATCCTTATAGTTTCTAAAATTGCACTCCATATATTCGCATTGATTCTAGCCACATCATACTGTGGGTTTAGTTTCACTACCTTTGTATTCTATATGTTTAAAGTAGTATAGTAAATTATATTTTACAAGGGTTTTTGACTTTAAGATTGCTATATGGTCTTTTTTATATCACCTGTTATTAAAAAATTGTAATATATATCATTGGTTATAGTTTACACTACTGAGCAAGTCTTGTATCTTATCGTCGGCTCTCCTGTTTGATATACAACTTCAATACTGATTACTAGGAAAACTCAGACACTATATTTGCAAGAAGAAAATGTATACTCAAAATCAAAACTTTACCGCCAACTGATGGAGCTTCGTTACAAGATATAACAATAAACTTTTGCAGGTTATATTATTGAAGTCAGCTGATCAGCGAGAATAGCCTCCGACGAATATTAAAGTGTTTACCTGGAAACTAGCTCAGAATTCTGACCACAAATATTTAAAAAAACTTTAAAGTTATGGTTGTTAATATGAAATTTGAAAACTGAGAATTAAAGAACAAGAGGGATAAAATATAAGTGATTAAAAAGGTATTGATTCAACATTATATGAATAACTATTTTATTCAATATTATTGTAATATTGCCGTTCTTTGAATTTTATGTTAAACATATTACAAATATATGGAAGAGCTCTATACAAGTACTGCCTTAAATTCAATGGATACACAAATGCACTGATATTCAATCTAAATCAACTATGTTGCGAAAATGTACGAACCAACAATATGTTGAAATCGTGTTTCACGGTAAGTTTAACGCACGAGATAATATTTCGAATGTATATTTCTCAATACGGGGAATCAGTTAAGTTGAAACCAGTTTGATTTTCTTCAGGAGACGGCATTCGTCACGGATGAGAGATGTTTCTTTACAATTTCCAAAAATCTGAATAGATTATTTATGGTCAGATTAATCTTAGGTTTCAAACAATTAAATATTCAAAGATGGAAACAAGGAACTTAGATTTCGTTGTTGCGGTGCTTCGTGTTTCAGCTGCCATTATAATGTGCATTTTTAAAAATGGAAAAACAAAAAATGAAGTTTGGTAGCAACATAATCATCGTATAACATTGAAAAAAATGATTAAGTTAGTTTTAAACATTTGCATTAACCAATATGTTGTATTCACGAGTCATTACTAAGACATACAGCAATGCTTCAGTGAACAACAGAACAGTGAAATAATCCCTCAAAGTTACTGAAGTATGACAGAATGTGCTGTATGGCATAAAAGATGACCCAACCAGAAACCTTAATACGAAGCCTCAATTAGATCGCAGGTTTGTTTTACAGCAAACGATACACAATAAGTATCTGCACTGTATTCTCCGAGGGAATTGGACAAAGAATTATAGTGTTAAGCTCTCACAATCACCGTTCAGAGTCTAAAAGACGCACTAAGTTAAATAAATGAGAAAATACTTACGCATAATAACTTGCTTTTAAATGTAATTTATAATGTCTGATAGGAATATTAGAAACCGGTTTAGATGGTTCATTGATTTGGTAGAAGGCACTACTAAATATTTAGAAGAGGAAAATAATTTGTTTAATATGCTAATAGCTAGAGTACGTTATATCAAAATGATTTTAAATATGCAAATAAAGAGTCACATGACAACCTTAGCCGATATAAAATCGCGGTGGACATATATCAGAACTACATCCGAAGGACAACTGTTTTTCTACGCCAGCTGTGAAATTGCGGAAATAAACACCGAGAACTACAAGTTCTAGCCCAGAGATTGATAACAACAAGGACTTTTCCCCTGAACAACCATTACAGCAAATATCACGAATAGGATATTCAGAAAGTAAACCTATAACTGAATAAGACCAAATCGCTATGCTCCAGAGTTGTACAGACCAGTCGGACTCCAAGTCTTTCCAGATGAGTTTCTACCATAGAGGAACCACTATCATCCTCATCAAGTTCAATACCCAGTGCGTCACCCATCGCAATCCCAGCCACAATCACCAATCAACCAGTTACCAGTACCAGAAACACCAGCAGTGAGAAGAAACCCTAAAAAAGTTAACCAGTCGACAATCTTCCGCTCCTCCTGCAATAATCGTTGAAGCCCACATCGAGAGGAGAACAGGAAGACAGAAAAGACCCAAGGAAAATGTATTGTTGGTTTGTTTTTGAATTTCGCGCAAAGCTACACGAGGGCTATCTGCGCTAGCCGTCCCTAGTTTAACAGTGTAAGACTAGAGGGAAGGCAACTAGTCATCACCACCCACCGCCAACTCTTGGGCTACTCTTTTACCAACGAATAGTAGGAATAACCGTCACATTATAACGCCCCCACGGCTGAAAGGGCGAGCATGTTTGGTGGGACGGGAATTCGAACCCGCGACTCGCAGATTGCGAGTCGAGCGCTCTAACCACCTGGATTGACAACAGTTCTGCCAGTCAGACGATGAAAATTGACAACAGTTCTGCCAGTCAGACGATGAAAATTTACAACAGTTCTACCAAACCACGACAATAACAGACACAACTCGTCCCTTTTCTAGCGCAAATTCAAATTGATTTGCAGTGAGTCAGCCTCCAGAATCCATCATACCATTAAATATAATAATAACACTGCACTAACAGACGAATTAAAAGCCAATATGTTTAGTGATTACTACAAAATTGTTTTTATTACGCCAAATACAACCAGCTTTACCTAAGATCACTGAATCCGAAAATGATATCCATTTTTTCCCCATCACGTACAGATTTTTCACAAAACGTGAAACGTATTTTGAGACTAAAAGACGTATATTTCACACACACAAACACAGAAAAATCAGGATGAATGATGATGCATATTCGTTTGACATCAATGTTCTTCCCTTTTCTTCAGTTTATTTGTATTTTTGTTAACAAACATAATAACAGAAAATGTTCATTTGTGGTAAACGAAATAATAATTTGATCGAGGTAAGAGTTTTTTTTTCTTCACAATTTGTAAAAAATCCTGACGAGAAAGGAAGAATGAATATTATTTTCGAAAATAATATGAAAT
Source organism: Limulus polyphemus (assembly GCF_000517525.1). Taxonomy (NCBI): domain Eukaryota; kingdom Metazoa; phylum Arthropoda; class Merostomata; order Xiphosura; family Limulidae; genus Limulus; species Limulus polyphemus. The sequence continues at coordinate 5,719 of NW_013673311.1, forward strand.
AAATCTGCATAGCTGAATTATTAAAAATCAGTTATTAAAAACAAAACAACTTTTATGAAGTTTAAATTCGCAGGCCTGTGTAATAATTATACATTTTAAACCCAATTTTCCTGTTAGTCTAGACCCTAATAACACACCTGCCGATGTCAATATTACCAAACCTATATCTTTAACTGAAATTAAAATCATTATTAAACATTTAAACATTTTTAGCTCCGTTTTCCTGAATTTTTCGCTTGCATTTGTCAGTTTAAAATAGAAACCGTTTAAGTGTGAGGAGGAGGCCTAGATTGCACCTGACCCTCCCAGGTTGCGACAAACAACAACGGGACCAAAATACCGCTACAGACCAGCATCTTGATGCAGCTGGGAGGAGACACCCAGCTGGATAGCTCAAAAACCATAACGTACGTAAGAAAGTACATTAACAAAATTTCTAAATTTATTGAATCTGATTTTATGGTTCGCGAGTTTCAGAATTGTCATCTACATATTCTCACGATTTTATTTTATTTATTTGGCTGTTGAGCCTTATGAAAACATTTCTTGGAACTAGGTTTGTTTTCCAAAGCGAAGTTTCAAATAGTTTTCATTTATTGCTTGTATATGGCACATTTATTTTATAGAGAAACGAGTGAAATTGTGGTAAGTGAGTTAAGCCCAGTTCATCACTTGATAACCGTGGTTCATTGAACAAAGTATAGAAAAGATGTGTCATCTGTCGTATTATATGTTAAATATATGGATTGGTAGGACTAGAAATTGTACAACCAGGCTGGTTGAAAGTGGGTTTTACTTTTTACCGCCAGGAGAAAATTTATGAAGCCTTAAGTCTTTCATAGATAAGGTGAGTACATTCAACGTAAGCAATCCAGGTGTTGTCACGTGATACTCATCTGATCTCAGCTGTTGACTAGCGGGTAGAGTCGGAGAGTAGCACAGTGTTTATCATGAATTGCTATTGTCTGCTGATCCATCCTTCGCGTTCCGTTACCGTAACAAAACATACAAAAAAAAATAGTGCCTCGCACTTCGAGTCATGGGTTCGTTATAAGGGTAACTGTCATAACCCATTATTCAATCCGATTAAGGTAACTTAAATTTTCGTGATTGCTGTTGACAGAACAGTTGTGCGTTTGTGTAGCTTTGTGTAAAAAATTCTGAATAAACAGTCTTTACGTCTACAAAGTTCAACACTTTCGGCATCTTAAGTAATATTTTCGTGATAACCAATTCATATTATTCTCAAAACATATTTTAAAAATAAACTTCACTTCAAAATTGCTCTACTTAAGTTTAAGGTTTCATTCTTTTGGTAGATATTCTATGGATTGAAGCAGTTTGAATAATATTTTGTAATGTCATAAGTAAATAGTTAGTGTTATACACATACATAACTCAAGCAACTGGCAAAGCCCATTGTGAAGAAATATGGCATAGTAAAGACATTTAAGGAATGAGGTTTTACACTATTCCAAATGTATATTCATATATAGATGTAGTCTGAGTTGTATTTTGGCTAATTTAGACAGCTAGATAATCTGCACAAGATATTTCATTAACTCAAAACTTCGATGTTAGTAACAAATTCTATTAGGATTAAATAATTCGCGAACTTTTGGATTATATTTTGATGACAATGGTAGAGAAACAGTGTATAAGTTAAACACTAGTTACATATTAAATGGCAGGTCATTTATTTCAAACACACACGAGAGCGTATGCTTAAGAAAAAACAATTATGTTATGTTTTACTTTGTGAATTAATTTGTTTTAATCTATTATACTACCAAAGTAGTTCTAGTTTATAAAGAGAAATTCTCTGTATCTCGCTCTGTTTACTTAGCACGAAGCTATACAGTGGACTATTAGCGCTTTGTCTACGGCGGGGAATTGAACCCCGGATTTTAGAATTGCAAATCTATACACTTATCACTTATTCACAGGGAGACTACTTAAATAGTTTATGAAATACGTCAAGCTTGGAGTTCAGCAAGTATGAAGTACACAAGCTAGGCTAGAAATATTAGTCACGTTTTCATATTTAAAGATCACTATATATTTAAACTATGTTTAATATTGCGTGTCTCAGAACAAAGTGAAGATCAAATTGTAATTAAGTTTCATTTTACTATATCTAATTTTTGGCTTTTATGTCTTCAAAGCGAGCTGTTTGTGGCTATTATACAACCTACAACCTACAAACTACATATACAACATGCACTTTCATGCCAGAAATACAACAAGGATGTAACTTATTATTATTTTTATTGACATACTCATAAGCTCACAGTGGTAAGAATATTTTCATGAATATATTCCCAAACTCACTTAAATATAAAAGTATAAAAGTATTTCACACGAAAAATGTTCAAAGTTTGTCTTTAAAATGCCATGATATTTTAATATCCAAAGTTTTTTATATTGTCAAGCTTTTGTTGAGGCTAAGCAGGTTTCCTAGACACAAGTGTATTTGCTATAATTGTGTGTTTAAAGAGTCGATCAGAAAAAGTTAGGAGAAAACTACTAAAAAGTCAAGTTGTTTCTTGTGTTATACAATAAAAGGATTGGAGGTATAAACATTAAAAAGTAGATTAATATTTAAAATTCTCAGAAACAACGTGACTGTATTGTTTGCACAAACAGAGCTAACAAATAAAGGTATACAAGAGTTTTCAGATCTGTTCTTCAATACCGATCCTTAAAATATTAGCTGAAATGGTATTTACCAGAATCCCCATTTGTTTGGCCAAGAAGCGTGTTCATGTTAAGTGAGAACTGACCAAAAGCGATTCGCCAAGTTCGAAAGTTACAATAATCTTGTAACGAGAATTTAAATAGGTAAAAGAAGATTAACTAAAATTAGCAGTGGAGTTAAAAATTGAGCTTCAGTGCGAAACCTTTAGAATTCTTAAACAATGAAGTAACAAACTGACAAAAACCTAGGCTAAGAGTTTTGCTAAAGCTAATGCATCATAGGTTGAAAGAACGGGACTGAGACGACAGCCTTGTCCACGAATGATTTAATACATGTAAATGCTGAATTCCTGCTGCAGGCGTTTTAAAAAAACGTATTATTCATACAAGCTTACTTTTTAATTTCTGTAATAAAGTACTAAATTGTATTTTATACAGATTTAAATCTTCAGAAAGATAGTTTAAATTTATCGTTTTCTATCAAGACAATTAATTTTACTATATTCTATCAAAATAAAATTCCAACTGGGTAGTTTTTAAACTAGTTATTTAACTCAAATTAAAAATAATGCATTTTTATTTTCCCAGCAACGTAGAAAATTTTCACCAAAATTTACAAAAGTTTCGAAGTTTACCTTACGTAGGAGCTCCTGGGAACTAAATTCTATTCTTTTGTTAAACGGGAAGGTAGAGAATCAGTTTCTAGGTTATTCTCTTCAATATCACCTTCAATAGCTCCTGGGAACTAAATTCTATTCTTCTGTTAAACGGGAAGGTAGAGAATCAGTTTCTAGGTTATTTTCTTCAATATCACCTTCAATAGCTCCTGGGAACTAAATTCTATTCTTGTGTTAAACGGGAAGGTAGAGAATCAGTTTCTAGGTTATTCTCTTCAATATCACCTTCAATAGCTCCTGGGAACTAAATTCTATTCTTTTGTTAAACGGGAAGGTAGATAATCAGTTTCTAGGTTATTCTCTTCAATATCACCTTCAATAGCTCCTGGGAACTAAATTCTATTCTTCTGTTAAACGGGAAGGTAGATAATCAGTTTCTAGGTTATTCTCTTCAATATCACCTTTAATTTTTAGATTATTTTTACGATAATCTTACCAAGAAAACGATTTTCTGTGCACACATGTGGTGGACCAAACAAAATTATAACCTTTTTTTTTAAACAAAAATGAAATAATTTAAAGAAAGTGCACTGAGCGACTTTCGTTTTGTCCTCCCCCAGTAATTATTTCTAACTAAAGAAAATCTAACTAAATTTGAATGGAATTATGCAATTATTTGATCTTTATATATATATATTACGCTGACCCATGTCAATAATGTATAATAAAATATACAATGAACGCTATCTGCGCTAGCCGTCCCTAATTTAGCAGTGTAAGACAGGTAGTCATCACTACCCACTGCCAATCTTGAGCTACTATTTTTCCATCGATTAACCGTCACATTGTAACGTCCCCACAGCTGAAAGGGCGAGCGTGTATGGTGTGACGGAGATTTGGACCCACAACCCGCAGATTGGGAGTCGAGCGACCTAACCACCTGGTCATTCCAGGCCAACAATGAAGGCACAGAATATATTATTCATGATTAATATAAGGGTAGCTCCAACATGGAATATGACAAACTAAATGCTCAAACATCATATAAATGGCATATCCTCATTTCCCATTCAGAGTTGCTAATATCTACCTCACATGTCATACTTTAGCTTTAGACGACAGGCAAAGAGTATGATCTAGTAGGGGTACTGGACATTTATTCAAGACAATAATAACAAAAATAAATCTAAGTTTACTAAGATCTACTCAGATTATTTAACCATGAATATAGTGGGCGCTGCATGTAATGAAGAAGGATGTGCCTATCATATCTTTTTTCTGATGAATGTTAGTTTCTAAAGCTCTTCTTTTTTACAAACCTACGTATAGTTCCAGCCCAGGGCTTAGCCGACAGAGGATACTTGATCCCTTGTTTGGTTCGTGATTCCGACGGCAAATTCAGAAGGAATATCCTATTATATTTCTTTATAGATCATAATTATTTCATCAGAAGGTGCTGGGAGAAGTTTGACTTCTATAACCGTTGAAAGCTTGTTCTCTAAATATTAAGTATATGACACGTGCTTTTTGATATAGTGACATAAATCCTTATAAAGGAACATATCATTACAGACACTCTTTAAAACTTATTAATTCTAACCAATGACTAATATGAAAGACTAGTTGTTTTTTCACTCGAATCACTTTTGGTCTATAAAAATCCGTTTTAACGTGTTAGGTTTGTTATTTAAAACCCACGTTTTTCTTAGCTGCTACTTCTCAAGTCAGTATCTGAAACATTGCATTTAGATTCAATCTCGTCGTTAGTTTTGTTTGTTTAGTAATTAAGCACAATGCTAATTAAGCTTTTTAAGGGTAATTATGAAAAGCAGCAAAAATAAATGGACTACATGGCACTGAACTTAGCCCGATCATTTAGACTCGTGGTGTGGAAGGAGGGAAGATCGGGAATCTGGAGATTGTATATAACAATATGTTTGTTTTTGAAGTTAAGAACAAAGCGACACAAGGGGCTATCTGTGCTCTGGCCACCACGGGTATCGAAACCCGGATTCTAGCGTTGTAAGTCCACAGACATACCGCTGTGCCACTGGGGGGCTCTCGTCGTTAGATAAGAGTACTTGCGTGAATGAACCTTTTTTGTACTAACTGAAGGTTTAAATTTTTTGTCATTGACTCAAGACTGAATTATTGCTACTACTTTCCAGCAAAATTTAAAAGGTCGGTTACTGACATATGCTTTTATCAGTATCAAAGGATTCTTCTCTTATGTACAGAAAAATTAGTTCTTGAATGATGAGTCCATTTTTAAATGGACGATTGGAACAGTTTGGAGCTATATAATCTTATGTGTTTTATGCATAACATTTTACGTGACTATTCCTTAATCTACTGGAATATCGAAATCCACAAAAAAGTAATATTTCACATTCATATTATATACGCAATTCACTAAGTCTAAGTTTTCACGACACATCCCAGAGAATTGATCTTGGAATCCCAAATTAATGGATAATATCTTCTTAGTTGGAGATGGCAAATAGTAACGGCTTAATTTATTATATTCTTAATCCTTTTCGTGTCTAAAAGTTTCTAAAGTTTACTTAGAGTTGTAAGCGGTCGCGAACCCCCTTGTCAAAAGTTTGAGGATATTCTTCTATTAATTGTTTCTGCAATTCGGTTCTAGCAACATATTTGAAAAAGAAATATTTATTCTTTTTCTTCATGTACAACGGAAGTATTTGGTGTAGATCGTGCGAGATTCAAAATTTCAGACTCCGTATCTCGTCGTCTCAATCTGGATATATCCAAAATAATTAGTTATCTCCAACTGAAGTGATGTCCATGATGAAAAATCTCACCGCATGTAATTGTAATTACGTAACGAGCCAACATCATGCACATTCTTCTAGATAGGCAGCCATATAAGTTTGAATTATGACCGAAGATGGAAGAGAGTTATTTTAACCACATTTTCTTATCTTATACAACATTGCTTATCAACAAAAAGGGGACATAGATAAACGTTTCGGAATTCTATCAGATCCCATCTTCAGTATCTACAGCAAAATAAAATGAAGTTACATAAGTCTTTGGACATTGCTAAAGTACAATTGCTAAATACAACGATAATTAAACAAATAAAACACAAAAAGTAATCATGAAGAGAAACTACCTCAAGAAAACACAACAAAAATAGTAAAATCAATAATACGAACATATTAAAAAAATTTATAATTTAAATGATGACTGCACGTTGTTCGGCGTTGGGGAGTGCTGTTTGGTGTGAAGGGTTTCTTTAATTAATAATTACAGGTCAGTATTAGACTTGCAGAGGATAGAAAAATTTGATAGCATAGGTTGATGTTCTGTTTTTTCACTATGTTGGCGTATAGAGAAAACACAGGGGTTGCTCAATTTTTTTTTTTTTTTTTTTGCATTTTGATGGAAATTCATATATGCTCATAGACTCTGACTTTTAAAAGGCGTTTGGTTTTGCCAATATAGGAAGCCTTACAGTCTCCACACGAGTAAAGATAGACAAGCCAAGAACAATAAGGAATGGGAAGGAGATTTTTAGTAGGGAAGACATTTTTTATGCGTAATGTGGATTTAAAAACTAATCTTAAATCCACTTGAGGGTAGTAACGACCAAGTATGCGTTTAAGTTGATTTTTTAAATTTAAGCTTTGTTTGTCAGTATAGGGAAGACACGAGTAAGTTTGGGTACAGTTGGTATCTTAATTGGATTTGTGAGTTTCTTTGTTAGGAAGGTGTTGGTAATGTTTTCTAATAAGTGTTGTGGATAGTAGTTACGTTTCAGGATGTCATGTAAGAACGAAATTTCAGAGTGTAGATTAAGATATTTGGAGCACAGGTTGTAAGCTCTGTTTAGTAAGCATGTAACAAGGTTTCGTTTATACGTAAATGGGATAAAGCTATGAAAGTGTGTAAGGAGACCAGTGGACGTCTTTTTTCGGTAAATTAATGTGGAAAATCCATTAGCATTACGGTTAATGAGCATGTCTAAAAAAGTTAAATTATTATTATTCTCAACCTCACATGTAAATTTAATGGCAGGATGTTGTGAATTAAGGCATTCTAAAAATTTCGAGCATTGAACACTATTATTAAAAAGAATAAAAGTGTCATCCACATACGTTCTGTACAAAACAGACCTAAGGTTTACTGGGCAGATGTCAAACCATTTCTGTTCGTAATAAGAGAGAAATGCATTAGCTAAAGTTGAACCCAGTGGGGAGCCCATCGCAACGCCATCTATTTGTTCATACAAGGTATTGAACAGGAAGTGTGAATTCTTAGTGGTAAGATCCAGCATGGTCTTAATTTGATTTTCAGAAAAGCCATTTAGAGGAATGTTATTACGTGAAAGCTCAGATATACATATGTTAATAGTTTCATTTAAGGGAATATTTGTAAAGAGGGCGGTAACATCAAAACTCGCAATCAAGAGGAGGGTAGTTGACTTAGTTCACTTCAAGTGGAAGGAATCCGGGATAGTATATTCATTAGTAGTGAGTGACTGAAGTTAGGTACAAGGAATTTAGCAAGTTTGTAACCAGGTGTGCCTATAGTGGAAAGAATGGGTCGGAGGGGGGAACCTGTTTTATGAATTTTTGGAAGGCCATATAACATACCAGGACGGGAGCCAGTGAGATTAAGCGAAGAAGCAACCTTTGTGTTCTTTAGTTCTTTTAAGTACCTTTGGATTTTTTTCCTCACGTTGGGTGCAAAGAGAGAAAGGGTCATTGTTTAAGGTTTTAAATTTTGTAGAATCGTCCAGAATATCATGTATTTTATTAAGGTAGTCATTTTTTTCAGAATAACAATGGCATTACCTTTATCAGGGAGTGGAACATGGATGTTTTTATTTAGTGACAATTCTTTTAAGGCTAAGATTTCGTCAGGGGATAGAGGGTTAGGTTTTTTTACTATTAAAATTATAAAATGTAGACAGAGAAATATTTATGATTTAGTAATAAAAAAATCATGGGATTGATTAAGATTGCCTTTATCGTACATGGGAAGGTCTTTCAGATTTCTGTACAGCAGTTCGAACGGATAAAGAAAACTGGCATAATTCAGTTTTCGCGGAGGAAGAGAGAAATTTAGTCCTTTAGCTAGGGCGGATTTACATTGGTTACTTAGTGAGGTTCACAATCAAATTATCAAGATCAAAACTATCAGAAAAGTTGTTAGTTTCCTCTATACGCCAACATAGTGAAGACATCAACCGGACATCAACCTATACTATCAAATTTTTCTATCCTCTGCAAGTCTAATACTGACCTGGAATTATTGATTAAAGAATCCCTCCACATCAAACAGCACTCTCCAATACTGAACAACACGCAGTCTTCATTTAAATTATACATTTTTTTTATATGTTCGTATAACTGATGTTACTATTTTTTGTTGTGTTTTCTTGCTGTAGTTTCTCCTCATGATTACTGTTTTGTGTTTTATTTGTTTAATTATCGTTATATTTAGCAATTGTACTTTAGCAATGTCCAAAGTCTTATGTAATTTCATTTTATTTTGATTTATATAATGAAACCGAAACGTTCATCTATGTCCCCTTTTTTGTTAATAAACAATGTCGTAATCTTGTTTATTATCAAACGTCGTTTTCCTTCGAACACATCGATTACTAATTTGCTTATATTGGATAATTAGAGTGATCCATTTCATTACACCCGTCAAGAGTTCGAAGGACGTACCTTTGTTTCGTTGGGCTTAGTCGGTAGGTTCTTTTATTCTCACGATTCCTCGACCAAGTTGTTGAAAGATTCATAAAGCTGTTTTTCTAGAACAGAACATTTTATAGTCCTGCACTTACATTTATAATGTCTTATGTCAAAGTATTAAAATGTACATTTTCTCCCAAAATTTACATGTTAACTCCTCCAAAACTAATACACTTCATTTGTGAATAATAATAAACCTATTATGTATTCAATGTCACAAATCGAAAATTTTAGAATCCAGAACTCACTCTTACGCAGATTCAATTTTCACGAATCGATTAACCAAAATTACTCTCTGCTACCAATACAGCTTCGGCAAGACACTGAAGACTCAATAAGTTTAGTCATCGTTATGTTAAATAGTAAATCACATTTATTTACAAGATATCTACTTGGGAGGACGAAAAATCAACTTTTCCTTTAACAGTATCATGAACCCAACAACACGAATCGTATTACATTTAACGCAAAACCAATTGTACAAAAGCGTTAGAATGACCAGAAAAAATCCCTGTACACACGGTGATGCTGGTTTATACACAGAATTTACTAACCGGGACTTGAGAAAAAGTGAACCGATGGAAGACAGGAAATGATTTAGCTGAATTAGAGCAACGCAGACACGTTTACAGGTTAGGTGAGGAGAGAAATATACGTCTAACATATTTTTATAATGAAGTGTAAGAAATACTACTATTACGCTATTATTGTTGCAACAGTATAAGAAATATTACTGTTACGCTATTATTGTTGCAACAGTATAAGAAATACTACTGTTACGCTATTCTTGTTGCAACAGTATAAGAAATACTACTGTTACGCTTTCTTGTTGCAACAGTATAAGAAATACTACTGTTACGCTATTCTTGTTATAACAGTACAAAAATACTACTGTCATGCTATTGTTGTTACAACAGTGTGTCAAAAATTGCTTTCGAAAGTTGAAATTGAAAAGTAAAATATATACACACAAAATACAAACGTATACTTCATGCAGAAAAAAGAAAACAGCTTTAACACAAAAGTACTTGCTTGACATGTTTATGTATATAAGTTTCTCTTTGCGCCGACGTTCGGTATCAAAAATTATCCTCGAGGACTGATATTAGAAAATAAGATAAAGAACCAAGAAACATTATCGGAATTCTGACTCGGTAGACACAGAAAAACAATTTAACGAAATAAACAAGCAATTTATTCAGTTATCCATTATTTGGACCTGATAAATGACACAAATTTTACTGTTCTTTTTTCCTATCAATTTTCTTCAACCTTTGTTTGAAATAATTAGCAAATTCCTTTATATTTGTTAACCGAAATCATACAAAAGTTTATTGGATGTTGACGACATTTTCTTCCCACATTGTAAAAATTAGTGTATTTGGTTAAGACACGATTTAGAAAAGACTCAAAACTCTGTCTCCAGTTTTAAAACATTTGAGAATGTCATTATTTATGTCTTATCAATAAGTGTCTTTGGTTTATGTTTTGAAATTATTACTTTGTAGCTTACATATTTTACACTTCTTAACAATGTAGGATTAATTCCTAATTTACATGCACTGTAGCTTAGCAAAATTCATGTAATATAAATATGTACTTTTCTTTATAGTTGTCATTGAAATAGCTCAATGGGAAGCTTGTGGATTTATACGGAGTTCGATCCCTATGATGGGTACAGAGCAAGCAACCAAAGTTGCAGCTTTGACATAAAGAAAACAAACATTATTTAACACGTGAGGAGCAAAACTAAAACTTATATCCTTTAAAATAAATGTTTGTTCCTCATTCTGAAGTTGTGTCTATACGAGCACCACGTGGTAAGAAAAAATAATGAATGTTATTAAATCAAATTCCACAATTAAAAATACGCTATAATACTTCAAACAAAAACAAATGATTTATTTAAACGTGTGTTCGTTTGTTAAGCACAAAGCTACACAATGGACATGGCTGTGCTGTGCCGGTTTTTATCATTATACGCCTGCAGACTTACCACTGAGTTATTTAAAAGCCGGATTTTAATATCCTCTTTTACTAAAGCAACATTACTTTACTCCAACAATTCTTATTGAGCATTATTAAAATATTGATTTGTTTTAGTGTTTTTTGTTTTCTATAGTTACTTATCCATTATGGCGCCCCCCAGTGGCACAGCGGTATGTCTGCGGACTTACAACGCTAGAAACCGGGTTTCGTTACCTGTGGTGGGCAGAGCACAGATATCACATTATGTAGCTTTGTGCTTAACTTCAAACAAACAAACCATTATGGCAGAAACTTTATGAATAAATAATAATAAAAAAGTGATTTCTTGCATTTTTACCACAATTATTATTAAATTTTCGGATCTCACTATGACCTTCAGTTTTTCATCTGTGCTAATCTGACCATTTTTTGTTTGTTTTAGAGCAAAGCCACACTGGGCTATCTGCTGTGTCTGCCGCGGGGAATCGAACCCCAAATTTTAGCATTATAAGTCCGTAAACTCACCGCTGTCCCACCGGGAGACAATATGGCTTTCACCATTTTTAAAAGAATTAATATATCACATTTATACAAAGATGTTCCAGTAAAACATCCAAAATTTTGTAATGCTTATCCACGTTTATCAACTGTTAGTTATTAGTTAACGTAAGATCTTCCTATCGAATTTATATTTTTACAGTTTGGTCTAAATTCACGGAGTATGCGCTACCATATACCAATAACCAGTATCGAATTACAGTTTAGCAGATGAACAAACAAATCATTCAACATTTGTAATATACTGTATGAAATATCATAATTAAAACTACAAATCAGACTGTCGTCAACATGTAAGTATAATTTACTTCAGTCATATCATTTATAAGAAAGAGTAATGGGCCGAAATGGAACCCCGAGGACCACCATTTATTTTATCGCTTAATTCATATTAATATTTGTAATTATATATCACTCTCCTATATAACCTTTAAGTTTAAACTATTTTAAACAAACCAATATTGTACAACTTTTAATTAAAATAGAATGGTCCAATGACCTAAGGCCTTTGTTAAATCTAAAATTAAAATACCTGTTATTTTACCATTTAAAAAACAATTAACATATTCGATAAATTTAGGAAATTAGGGGAAAATTTAATTTTGTTCCAGATGTTTAATTAAAATACTGACCACCTACTCCAACATTATTTTCTTTATACTTGGCAAGGTCGTAATTAGTTTGTAATTAATATAATCATTCTCTTTACCTAACTTGTAGCTATGTCGTATTATTGCAGTTTTCAACTTTATTGGTATTTAATAAATGTCATATATTTGATTTAAAACTATATAATACATGAGACAATGTAAGTGTTCAAACCAAGAATGCTTATATTAAAATCTCACTCGCAAAATTTACAAAAGAAAAAGGAATTGAAATTATTTTTCTAATATCTCGGGATTTTCTTGGTTCTTAACTTATAATAAAGAGAAATTACACACATTTAGCTTCTATTATGGATTAAGGATGTACAACTTTGCTGAAAACACTAGAATAGTCTGTAGGAATGAATATGTGAACATCATGGTTTGAGAAACGAAAGATGACTTTCATTCACACAGTAGTGATAACCGAAACATAGAAAATAAGAACTCTGCTGAGCGCTGCGCAAAATACAGACATAGACAAAACAAAGAAATACGACCCCCTGAAGAAGAGACTTATTTCTGGACACTCTTGAGATTTTGTGTATTTAGTCTTTTAGTTTTAGATTTATAAAAGCTTGTTTTTAAGGCCAATGAAACTTCGAGAATCTTATCGTTGCTATTGTTATTCTTGCACTTGTCAATTTAACTCAGAAATACAATGAAAAAGAAGCCATAAATTCTTATAGAACAACTCAGAATTAACTCTGAAATACAATGAAAAAGAAGCCATAAATTCTTACAGAACAACTCAGAATTAACTCAGAAATACAATGAAAAAGAAGCCGTAAATTCTTATAGACCAACTCAGAATTAACTCAGAAATACAATGAAAAAGAAGCCATAAATTCTTATAGAACAACTCAGAATTAACTCAGAAATACAATGAAAAATAATCCGTATATTCTTATAGTCTGTTTGTTATGAATTTCGCGCAAAGCTACACGAGGACTATGTGTGCTAGCCGTCCCTAATTTAGCAGTGTAAGACTAGAGAGAAGGCAGCTAGTCATCACCACCCACCGCCAACTTTTGGGCTACTCTTTTACCAACGAATAGTGGGATTGACCGTAACATTATAACTCTCCCCCGGCTGAAAGGTCGAGCATTTTTGGTGGGATAAGGATTCGAACCTGCGACTCGAGCACCCTAACCACCTGGCCGTATTCTTAAAGGACATCTCATAATTAACTCAGAAATACAATGAAAAGAAGCCGTATATTATTATAGAATTAGGAATGGAGATCATAGAATACAATCTTTCAGTCATATAACACTATATATAACTTTTAACATACAAGTCTGATACTCTAGCTACTTTTTTCAGATGGTACTGTTCTAAATTATATTTCAATGTGGAAGTAGTTTTGACATGACGTAATAATGGTGTATGACGCTTAGAAATTTCATTAGTGTCTAGATTTGACGTGACAGAGCATGTGCCGTCTTGCATTCATTAGCGTATTTTTTTCTTTTTATTTGGGTGGGGGGAGGATACTGTGATAATATAAAACATAAAAGAGCTGTTGCTGGTTTGTGAGTTAGTTAATCAGTTATTTATTTAGTGAGTATGTTATAGTGTTGTCCACCGATTATTGAGTTAACGAGTGTGTTAGTCAGCCATTTTAGAGTTTGTGTCCTAGATACGAGAGGCAATTTAACGAGTAAATGCTTGTTTAGATTCATTTGTAAGCTAGGCTTATTCTTTTGTTACCCTTAGGTACGTTAAAGAACGTAAAATTTAAAAACTTTTATTTGAAGAAATAAAACTCTTTCCCTTTCGTTGGGTGGCTGGGCTTGGCATTATTTTTAACAAATAATACAAAAGAGTCCGAATAATGATAGAAAACATTACAATAATAGTTTTTATATTGGTTTAATGTACCATAATTTTGTACCATATCTATAAAAATAACTAAGTAAACATCGCGAATTGATTTAAAAGAAGCTCGTTCTTTGGTATAAGAATGTTGTGTTTGAAACTGAAATAGAATGATTGAGATACATTCTACCAGGGATGTTGCATTTGTTTGTATTCGCACAGAGTAAGACTTGCCACGAGCGTTTCTTAGTCAGTTTACAATTTTCAAACTGTCAACATAAACACACACATGTGGTATATTTCCAGCTCAGTGGATCACATCAACCCGAAATAGAGTCGAACACGTAGAAACGTTTTTTAATAGTCGTGGTGGGTTTCTGTTAACTTCATATTACCTTGGTAACATATTTTCTACTTGAACAATACAAAGTAGAAGAATTCTCATATCGCTTCATGATGGTTAATTTTGCATTTTTGCCTATTACTACACTCAGTTTAAAAACTGGCCAAATCATTTGGGTGAAATCACGTGGTACTTTTGTGTGACTCGTACGTTAAGTACAGGCTTTCCTACCTACTATTTATTATTTGTTGCTCTATACTTCCCCTTATATGTCTTCTAACGTCTGATAAAGTGAGAAATGACAAATACGAGTTAAGTAGCAGTTAACGCTATAAAGGCAATTCAGTAATTTAAGAATTAACTTCCGATCATTGGACCATCTTTTCGACATTTAGTGTCAATTTTTATGAACTATGAAATAATTTTATCTTATTATAGGAAGTAATAATTTTTTGGGAAGTACATGGACTATCGTAGATGACAGATAACAATAAATGGACCCAATTAATGTCCTCGACCCTTCTGAAACGTTATGATGACCGTTTCTAAAAACGAATACGATTTCATTATTGATATAATTATCAAAAAGGTTCTTAGGTAATTGGTAAATCACTTAAATAAAATATACATTTTCTGTATCGATGATCTGAATTTCACGCAAAGCTACATGAGGGTTAGCTGCTCTAGCCGTCTCTAATTTAGCAGTGAAAGATAGCTAGCCATCACCATCTCCCGCCAACTGAATGGTGGGATTAACCGTCACATTATAACGCCCCCATGTTTGGTGGGATGGAGATTCGAACACGCGTTCCGCAAATTGCGAGTCAAGCGCCCTAACTAACCACTTGGCTCTACCAGGCTTCTTGATTGGTGAATAAATATCATGTTAAGTAAAATTTCTGTTTGCAGTGCATTAAAATTGTAACATTTCCGATAATCAATAAAAGTTAGAGTAACTATCAAGTTTAAATAAAAAAATATCTATTTTCTACAAAACGTCGAATGATATACACTTTCATAATATCTTGCTCTGTTTTCTTTCATCCAAAATAACTAAATTTCTTAACTCGATGAGTAAGATTTCTCACTGAAAACACATAATTTAAATCTTAACTTTTGTATTTGTATAAGATAAAGATTTATTATTTTCTAACTGGTATCAAAGATGATTAATGTGCTTATCTCTCCTTAAAAGCTTTCAAACTACTGGAGAAGTCAAACGATTTGGTAATTGATGAATATGCAGTTTCTATAGTTAGATCACAAAAATCCTAGAACATCATAATCAATTAAGACAAATCGTCAAAGTTAAGCATTTCAATTTGTTTCTTCGTTTTCTTACCTATAGAAAATGCCAGGCAGATTATGTAACCGTTGATCAAGATTTAAGAACGTGACAATAAACTCGTATCTTAAAATACTATATGTTCATCATAAATGTCTCTAAACGTAAATGTTATTTGAAGGAATAAAAGCAACAGAAATGGTTTCTCACATGTTTCTTAACCAGAACTGAACACTGAATTTGAGGGAAGCTTTGAGTCACTAATATCAAAGGATATCCAGGCCTATAAATTTAAATTCATGGGCTGGGATGTGGTCAAATCTCTCAAACCCAACCTGTACATATAAATAAAGTCATAACTACTTTTTTTTTGTATATAATGCACATCTGAACTCGTGAGGCTCCGCTAGAATCAGTGGAAGTCGTGTTTACATCG
Organism: Limulus polyphemus; assembly: GCF_000517525.1. Taxonomy (NCBI): domain Eukaryota; kingdom Metazoa; phylum Arthropoda; class Merostomata; order Xiphosura; family Limulidae; genus Limulus; species Limulus polyphemus. The sequence continues at coordinate 21,820 of NW_013673311.1, forward strand.
TTTGAGAAGTCCGTATGTCTATTACGATGCAAACAGGTTATTTTTTCGAAAGTCAGTCAGTCTATATTACTATAGAAACGTAGCCAAGAATTTTTATTTAGTCGAGAGGCAAAAATTTCCCAAGAGAAATCCACATAGTTCAAATAAGACCAAGATTTTACGTATGTTGGAGCTAGTAGATTTCACGCCCCCTATTGGACTAAACGAGTCACGAGACTCCCAATGTCCCAGTGTCTCAGCAGAAAGTCTGGGGGCTTATAACGCTAAAAATTGGGATTCGATACAAATAACCCGTTGTGTAGTTTTGTGCTTAACAATACCTGGTGTATATATGTTTTTTTATATATATATAAACAACAAAGTACATTTTGACCAACATAACATTTAGAATTAATAATTATGTTCCAAGAACACTTGTATATCATTCAACTACATAGTGAAAAAAATATGTTTTGGTACGAAATTCTAAAATTGATATTTTTGTCCCAAGCACTTGTTAGTAAAGCTTTCATCATAAAAACTTTTATACTTTAATATTCATATTAATAAATCATCAAGGAGATGTTATTTGAAGAACATATTACCAGTTTTATTATTTATAAGGTCACTGTAAAATATTTATTGTTCCTTTACTCTAGCAATAACATTACTGAAACATAATTCCAGAAAATGCCAAGGGCTTACTTTTATTATTTTGAACTGATTAGTTTTCAGTGTTACATTTTCTTTCCGTAGCAGAGAGTAGAAATATTTGGTTTTTGAATATCTTACTTTTGTTTCATACGTACTAAATTGTATTTGAAACAATTTTGTTGTTGCTATTATAATTTTCCGTTTTTGTTGTATGTTGTAACATATTACAAGTTGCTGTAGTTTCCTGTATTTCCGTGTATTATAATCAATGAACAAGAGTTTGTTGAAAGATATATGAATGTCAGAATTTAAAATGTATTTCTTTTCGCCAACTGTCAAAATAAAAGGCTTTCTTTTACTTATATTACTTAATAGTATAAATATATACTATGTTGTTGTTGAGCTTAGAATTCTTTTACAGTAGGAGTCTGTGACTTGTTAGCGATAAATTCAACGATGAATAAACAGCACACACTTTACTT
>NW_013673311.1:23889-31647 GCF_000517525.1 Limulus polyphemus
AATAAACAGCACACACTTTACTTGTTTTCAAATAATATATATTCAGAACAAGTTAAACGTATGTACAACAAAGTCTTCACACATTACAGGCATATCATAAACACTATTTACATATAATGTTTCTTCTTGTCAAAAGTCAACTTAGACCTATTCAATTACTTTATAATTTTAGTTGACAAGTCAAACTATCTTCTCTATATTACTGTCGTACTAGTATTCTGTGTGTGATTCACTTACAGTTGTGACGCAAGTTACCGTAATTCGTTTGGTCTTCCTTCTTCTGAAGATCTTCTGTTCCTTTTGTCAAAATGTACCCAGGCTGATTCAATTACTTCAGATCCACGCTTTGGCAGAATAAAATTATCCTTCTTACCTTTTTCTTTATATACTGTTATTTTCACTCTTACATATTAAATGCTAAACCTATCACCTTTGCGGTACTTAACTTCATACAACTATATTTTCTTTTGCTATTATCTGTCTATTGTTGTCTGTCTGCTGCTTCCCGCTCGTCTCACGTTGTTTATATCTTTATTACATAGTCCTCTGGCCACTTTCTATATTCTCGACACCAATTAGTTATTAACAAAACCTTCTACAGCTGTCTGCTTTTAACTCTCATTATAACAAAACTTGAACATAATAACAAATATTCACTCACAATTATAAATTAGTCACTAATATCTGGATTCCGTAAACCCGTAAGTAATTCTTTTCAATCCAGCTTATGGCCTCTCCCAGCACTTACTTAATTTTGGAGTTTTCCTTCTGGTGGGGATTGTATAGCCATACTTTATCAGCATCATAGTGACTTTTCATTATATCTCTAACTGATACAAGACTTTCTAGGGTAAAGTCATTATGTCATTGATAGTGTTTTTTATTCTCTTCACATATCATATATATAACTTTTCTGAGTTACTGTCCTCTGATGAGAGTACAAAAGGTCCAATTATACTTTTAGTCCTTTCCCAAACATCAGTGATGATGATGGTGTGTTGCTAACAATTTCATGTATTGCAGTACAATAACTCATTAGTTACAGTGGAAGATCTGATGTTCACCCAGATACATGGATGTTTGATTTAAGAGTGTGCCACTATACCTTTCCACCATACTGTAAGGAAGATGGATGGAGGGCTGTTTTTCTGGACCTTTTGATCCTGAGGTTCTGACACATTTCGATACACAAGTCTGATTGAAAGTTCTGTCTATCATCTGAGTGAAGTTTTATAAGCATACTAAATCTTGAAGGAAATTCGATAATGAGCTTATTTGTAAAAGTCTCTGCTCCCTGGTTAGTAATAATATATGCTTCTGGCCATTTGGTGAAATAATCCATCATAACTATGACACGTTTATTCCCACTGTTGCTCTGTGGAAGAGGGTCCAGCACATCAGCAACAACTCTATTCATTGGTGCTCCGACACATTACTGCTGTAGCTGCCTATACTGCTTCTTTCATAGACCTTTCCACTCACAGCAGAGTTCATATGTTCGACACAGATTCTACACTGACCTCTGACATACAGCCCAGTATAATCATTCTCTTACTTACTTCTCTGTATTTCTCCTTAACAACTAAATGTCCAGCCACTGGAAGGATGTGATGGAATGCTTCATAATGTATAAGCTGTAGTTGTTGTTTCTGTCTATAGGTATCTTCACTCTTCTGACATAATAAACCCTCTTGTAAACAAAAGGAATCTCATTGTTCTCAATACATCTTTGTTTTGAAACTATATGAGACGGCTGTTTGCTACGCAGGTCTTTCTGCACAATTTTTGAGCCACTGAATAATTGCTTTCAAACTTATATCTTTTCATGATTAGCTTTCAATTGCGTGTTAGACCATATCAGTTCTTCATAATCATTGGTGGATACCACATCTAGGAGTAAACTTTGGTGTACTCAAGGTTGTTTGTTTGTAATATTTTGTGTTTCCTTTTTTTTTGCAGTTCTTACATTCTTCAGTAACATATAATCTTTTGAATAATGCATCAGAATTTCCATAGTTCCATCCAAGGTGATTTATGGTGTTAAGGTTGAACTCTTGGAATTGAGGATTACAAAACTTGACCAGCCATTCAGGGCTATATGATCAGAATGGAATATAAACTTTAGTACATATTCCAATATTAAAGGAGTGATCAGTTCTTTCTTCAATTTGTTGAATGTTTATTCACAATCAGCAGCTTAAAACCTATTTGGGTTTTCAAACAAGTTGTGTAGAAGATGAGCTATGCCAGAGAATAATTTTAGAGAATGATAATCGTAAGGGCACAGACCAAAAACCCTCTTACCTCACACAGGTTATTTATTGTTGGCCAATTCTGGACAGAGTCAATCTTTAATGGATCTACAGATATAATAATTCACATTTTTAGGATATTGTTTAAGATTATCTTTCCTTACCTTCCTTTGTCCTTCATAAGCAATATCAAAGGTCTTCCCATGCGTGATAATGTCATCCAAATAGATGAATACGTCGTTCTTGGATACCTCAGACAGAGCACACTCCATCAGTCATTGAAATGTAGTAAAAACATAATATAATCCAAATGGTAACACGAAATATTACCATAATTTATTTCCTGCAGTAAAGGTTGTATTCTTTCTACTAATTTTGTCGACTTCCACCTGATAGTATTCATTTTTATAAATTAAATGTTGAAAATCATCTTGATTCAGATAAAGCATCCAAGGTAGAGTCAGTCATTGGTATTGGGTAGGCTTCTTTTTTTGTAGCTTCACTCACTTTTTGGTAGTCCATGCACAACATCGTGAATCCAGCCTTCTTTTTCACAACTACAATAAGTGATGACTATGGACTAGTACTCAGTTCTATCTTTCCTTGTTCTTTCACGGCTTCTATCTCTTTGAAAGTCCCAGCTTGTTTTGGAAGTGACAGTCATATGGCCAACTGACTTATTTGGACTGCATCCCCAAATATCAACCTTTTAAGATTTTTTTTTTTGGTTTAAATCACGAGGTCTACTGGAGAAGGTAATCTTGATATTTTGTAAACAAGTTATGTAATTGCCAGCACTGATCTGTTGTAAACTCCCCAAATGTCCATGTCATGCAATATTTGTAGTAAGGTGTCCTTATGTAAGGATTTGGCATTGGACTTCCTACATCTTTCCTCAAAAGTGTCTATTTTTTATGTGGACGTACTACCTCCATAGCCTTAAATCTAACAACTTGCTATTCAGATGTGACTCCAATTTTATGGTTTGTTGTGTTCATGGCTCTAATGATGGCATTAACCAACAGTAGATGTTGGAGTGCTTAGTTATATCACAGCCCAGTAATTTGACGTAAATTTATTTATAAGAAATCCTAGTATGAGTACTTCACTTCTTGGTGGTACAGTGACACCTCTTCTTTTGGCCAAGAAAAGTTCCATCCTTAGTATCGTAATTGCTATGTAGTGTACAATGATTTCCTACTCATACACCTTAAAGGTGCCTAACCTCTCATCCAAGTTTCCACATGAAATCACCTTTTAACATGCACTCTTTCTCAAAGTTAATTACAAAATGTCATGAGGGAAAGAGAAATCTGCTACAGCAAAGACAATTTCTGGCTTTCCTCATGCTAGAACCTTATGTCCACTTCCTGTACACATAACTCCCTCTTTCTTCATATCTGGACGTAACTTATCTCCTTTCATTACCAAATCAGGTTGAGCTATTGTAGCTGTAAAACGAGTGTTGATCAACATACTGCAAGTTTTCTCATCAATAAACCCAAGTACTCGTGGACTGGTTTCTTTAAGTAGTATATTTGTTATTGTATTTGAGGCAGGTGGAGTATACTTACTTAAATTTATCCTATAAGTCAGATAGTTCCTGTTTACCAATGTTTAGTTAGCCCATAGCTGTCCCTTCAGTGTGGTTGGACTTCAAGATTCATCTTTGAGATACTGATTAAAAGTTCTGCACAGACAAATGCAAGCATATTATTTGTATAGCTGAACTCGTACTGACGATAGTCTAAAAGAGGTGAAAGGATTGGTTAGACAACGAGAGTGGAAGGAATAAAACACAAGATAATAGATGTTAATGTAACTTGGAAGGATGTGTTGCTAGGAAATGCAGGCAAAAGCTTGTAGGGAATAAAAAAATCCTTTTAAAGGATACTAGAAAGAAGTAACTGTTATAGATGGGGTAAAACTATCCATTAAAGCCAAGACTTTGAGGAATCCTTAATTGTTAGGCTACCAAGGGTCGCAAATTTCTCAATCAAACTCTACAAATCTCATATCGCTAGAACGACCTTTGTCTGAGGAGTCTAGATTGCATATTGACTTTTCAATTCAGACTCACCTTACCTATAGTTTGCTTAATCAAACTTTTCAATGCAACGAGTATGGTACATGATGGTACAATATCGTTGACACCACGTAATAACTAGCTTAATCTGGCTCCAATTTCGACTTTAGGTTTTTTATTTGCAAAATGTTTCACACAAACAGCACTTAATCCCCGCATAATTGCCTTAAAAATGAACATTATACTAAATACAATTTTTATTGATTTTCTCGATTTATTTAGTTCTACAATATGCATGCGTTGTTCGTTCAGAATCACATGTTTATGACTTTATAAATACGCATTCAGACGTTTCTGCATAATCAGCTATGTTTTCCTTCATTATAACTTTACGTTTACTTTACTTTGCAATAAATTAGCTTCGGTTTGTTTCATAGACTACTATAAACCCCTTTTAGTTACGCTTTTCTTTAGTACAGGTTTTATTCTTCGTTACTGTGAGTTTCTTTGTTTAACTCGTAAAACCGTGTCATACAATGAACTCATAATTGTTTCATACTCTATACACTATTATAAATACCATTGATTTACTTTGTTGTTTACTTTACTTGTAGTTTTATTAAATAAAGTTACATGTACGTAAGAATGTTTGTCTGACTACGTAAAATAGGCCAGGATTTATCGATCTAACATGGAAGCTTAGCTTAAATGGCGTGCATGAAAATAGAATAAAGAAAATACAAGCGAAGGGCATGAAAACTACCACAAATGTTTTGAGGGTCACGACTAGTTTTTCAATATTACTCAATCTAACGATTATATAACTTCGAGGTTGTGTCTTTAGTTTATCTGCAACCTTAATGGATTCTGTTTCCACGTCTAACTGTACATTTTCCTATAAAGATGTACATCTACTTTGCTTCAGCCTGACTCTCATATCCTCATCTGGTATGGCATCTGGAAATTGGTCATTTGCCAACGAATAGAGTCTGGTAAGATAACTTGGAAATTCTTTCTAAATCTTCTGTTCAGCTAAGGTCCCTACTTTCCTCCGTACTCTGTACTGGAACTTTGCTCTGAATACATCTTTCTGGTGTGACACTACAAACCTGTTGGACAAGATGGCTACCAATGCTTGATAGTTGTTATAGCTTTCAGCTAGAAAGTTACTTAATGTTGTAAAAGCTGATAATTTTAAATGGACAGCAAGATGGATGTTTTATTTTTCACTATTCTACCTGTTCACCCTTGAAATAATTTTCAACTGAGCCTGGTATGACTATCATGGTACCTTCCCACCATAATCCCTTGATTTTTTTTACTGGCTGATGTTGAAATGGTCAGTGAAATTCTAAAACTGGATTTCGTAGTGTAATGCGTGGAGTAGACCAGTAACAGGATGATATTCCAAAATGGAGCTCCTTAGCCAATGCAGAAAGAGGTTTGACTAGTTTAATCTTTGCATTTAATAATTCATTTTCCAGGTGTTTTATTCTGTCACTAACGCTCTTTTCTACCTCATTGATGTCTTTTTTAACTACATCAATTTTGTTACTACAGTTTTCCCGTACTTTTTCAATTTTGTTTTTGTAATCTCTCTGTACATTTCCAATAGTCTCATTGATCTTGTCTTCAATCAGATTTATTTTGGATTTTAGTTCTTCCACAATAGATATCTTTCTTTTAACTCCTTTCGTTATTGACACTCACCTTCCTTCCCCCGGTGGGACATCGATAAGTCTACGGACTTACAGCGCAAAATTCCGGTGTTCGATTCCTGCACACAGCAGATAGACCAATGTGGATTTGCTCCGAAACAAATAAACCAAACAATCCTGTCACGTTTTTCTATTTTTTTATCTCTTTCTTCTTTATGTTATTCTAATTTTCTGTGTTGCTTCCTTTTCTATCCCTTTCTCCTACGCCCCCTTTTATTTTCTTGTAACTTTCTTCCTGATCTTATTTTAATAATTTCATCACCTCAAGTACTGATTTGTTCTGACTTTTGATCTAGTGGTCGACATCTTCAACAGTTGAAAGTTATTTATATATATATATATATATATAAAATTTAGCCAAAGTTATATTTCTTTTTAATAGAATAATATTATGCTTCTGACAATAAGGGTCCTGGCGTTATTCTTTCATTGGTAGGTTGTTTTAAATTATCTGGTGAAAATAATTCTACGTCATAACAATTATAAATGATTTTATTTCCCCCCTATAACGTTGCTACAAGCTTTAACACTTCTACACGTCTAACAATACTAGTATTAAAATAAAAACCACCTTCCTTTTACAAAGTAATAAGAGCGATAATAATCAGAGATCTAAATACTTCACGACCACACTCTGACTGATTCAACTCTACCTGCTAACTTCTTGACTATCTTTCAACTCACTCTATTCTTGTAAAATCTATCCATATTTATAAACTAGCTTCGGATGTACTAGAACCCTTGACACTAAATCTTTAGAACTTTTTAGAGCCTATCATAACGACATCATTTACAACCTACAGCTCTCTCTAGTCAACAAATTACAGCATTAAAAATATAGTTCGCAATAGTATCGTAAATAAATGAATTTTATTTCTGGATATTTACAGACTGGGTCTAGTAAGATTACAGGAACATCTAACTATCAACTGGCTTTAAAGATTCAAACCAAGAACGTATGAAACGTCAAGAAAAATTTTAATCACAAACACCTCGAACATCTTTGTAACCATGCCTAAACTAAACTTATAGAGACTTATTATACTTATGTATAATAGGTATTAACTTTTAAAATTTCACCGAAAAACAGATGATAATGGTATAACTAACGCTTTCCACTTTAAACTAGCGGATATTTAATATTTACCTTCATCCAGTCTGACGAAATATATTTGTCTTCTGTTAACGTAAAATAAATGTTTTCTGAAAATTACCAGCAACTTCTAGCGAAGCGTGAAATGTACATGATATTTAAATAAATTAAACCAGTTTAACGAAACCGGAAAAATGGTTATACTGTGTTTTTAAAATTATAATAAATAACTAAAAACAACGTTTTATATTTACACAATCAACACTTTAGTGAAGCGGTACGGCCTCCACTTTAAAATATCACTCTACAAGAACGTGTTTCGATGTGATCTATGTCATCCTCAGGAGTAACTTACAAGACTATTTTATACTTTCCCCCTTGTCGCATTACTTCATTGTTATTTACATATTTCCATTAAAATATATATATATAATGTATCTCGCCATATGTCAATGTATTGACTTGCCGGTCCTTCATCTCTATTTAATTCTTGTTTTTTTGTTTTCTATATTTCATTATTTCTAATGTTTCTCTAATATTTAATGATATAAAACTTCGAGGCTGAGCTAAAACTAAGGTTTTTTACCCATAATATTGTATGTTGGACAGTTTTTACATGTTCGGCTATTGCTGACATTTCTATTTTATTATTTCTTATGTAACTTTTGT
>NW_013673311.1:32494-33771 GCF_000517525.1 Limulus polyphemus
TTTAGGTTTTTTAATCTTCTCTAGAAATTCTATAGAATTTTTGACTGTATGTTTATTCTTATTTGTCAAAAAAGAATACTTACGTGTTATAAATTTTGCTATTTCATAAGATGATGAACCTACATTTGATACAATCGGTCCAAAACTGTTAATAGGTAAAACCTTGGTACAATAAATCTACTTCGTACTAAACATTTCTCCTCTTCAGGAGTTAAAATTAGGCTATTCTTAACACTAGTTTTTACATTCTCATGATATTTATTTATTGGTTTATCCTTAAGCTTTTCATATGTACTTTCTTTCAATATGCCTTCTACTCCCTTGTCATAATCACTTTTGTTAAGTATTACGGTTTGTCCTCCTTTATCTGCCTTACAAACGATTATATTACTATTTTCTTTTATTGATTTTGTAATCAACATTTCGTTTATTATAGTTCGTTTTGAATTTTTTAATAATTTTATGACATTCTATTTTAACAGCCTGTACATCATTAGGACTTCTTACTTTACTTAACTCAGTTTCAATATTTGTTATAATTTCTTCCTTACTATAACATGTTAACCTACATGCAAAACCCAAGCCTTTTTCTAACACTTCCTGTTGTCTAGTATTTAACATTTCATTCGAATTATTAACTATTTTACGATTCTCTAAAATATTCTTATGTTTTTCTGGTAATGTTCTGAACTTACATTGATTTCCTTTTTCTATTAACTTATTAAATTTATGATCTAATTTTATCTTATATTTATCAATATCTTTCTTCGTACGAATCCAATAGAAATTTTCACATTCTAACCAGTTTTGTCCTTTTTCTTTTGCTGCCACCAAATGTAATTGAAACTTCTTTTTTGTTGTATCGTAATCCTCAATATCTGTTGCTTAATCTTGTGTAAACAGTGGTCGATTTTCTTTCCCTTCATGTTACTTTTTACTTGTATAAACTTTGGATTGGTGTTGTTTCTTTTGCATTTCACCAAAAAATTTAGTTGAAGTATCTTCCTCTTCAACTTACTTCTCTGTCTTACAGATGTTTTTGTTGTAAATCCTGTAACTGTTTTCTCCATATTCTTTTCCTCAAATGCAGATGGTATTCCAGGTCTACTATAAAATATGTTTTTGGTGTATTGTAATCTATTATATCTGTTGATTGAACTTGTTTAAACAATTGCTCACTTTTCTTCCTCGATGTTACTGTTCAACTCCTCTGTCTCGTAAATATTGTTACGTCTACGTTCGTTAGTTAATTTTCCGTAACTTCGTTCCGACGGATC
>NW_013673311.1:34771-36091 GCF_000517525.1 Limulus polyphemus
CTGACGTGTGAGTTTTTGGTTGTGGATGCGGGCACAGTGTTCTTTGATGGATCCATTTTATAGGTGCATTGTTAGGCGTCTTGATAGGGTTGTGGTAGTCATTCCGGTGTAGGAGGCGTTTGCCAGGAGCTCGCAGTCTCCTTTATTACACTTGTACTCGTAAATGACGTTCACTTGCTCTAGATCTGTTGTCTTTTTAGCAGGGCTGTTTTCCCCGATAAGGTCCGACGTTGTGGTAGACTTGTAGTAGATGTTGAGTTGCAGTTTTGTGTTCTGTTTCTTTGGTGTAGTATTTTTGTAAACGATATCCTTTAGAATCCGTTTGTCTGTCTTGTATGCAGCGGAGAATTGGATTTTATAGTAGACTTTGAGTTGTTCAGTGGAGTTGTCGGTAGTGATGTTTTTTTGGCGGCTGTCCAGGTATCGTTGAAGTGTCTTGTCGAATGTGGTATTACTATATCCAATATTGATGAATGTTTGTCGGAGTGTACGAATTCTGTTGTGAAATAGATTCCAGTCTGAGGATATTTTGTAGGTACGGTGGATGAGGGCGTGGATGGTTCCAGTTTTGTATCTTTGAGGGCATTCACTTTGAGCGTTGAGGTAGATTCCCTGGCTAGTGGGTTTTTGATAGACATATGTGGCGTATGTGCTGTTGTTGGCGTTGATATGTACATCCAGAAAATTGATGGTTTTGTCAGTGGCTATTTCGTGGGTGAATTTAAGCACAGAGTTGTCCTGTAGGTTTTGTCGGAGCTTCATTAATTCATCAGTGTCCTTGGTAATGATGAAGCAGTCGTCGACGTATCTGCAGTCTGAGTAGAGTTTCTTCTTCGATGGTGGCTTCTTCAGGTGGCACGTCTTCAGTAGCGTCATTTGTTCTGTTGTCCACTTCGTCCCAACTGAAATGTCCTGGACCGTGATAACGCCAAAGCCTGTTGGCATGCACCACTTTTGGCTTACCTCGCCGACCACATTTTACGCGAAAAGTCACGTCTGAGAGACGATCCACTATGTCATATGGGCCTTCCCATGGAGAAGACAACTTAGGAGACTTCCCTTTGGTCTTCCTGGGATTATACAACCACACCTTGTCTCCTGGTTCAAAGCTGACTTCAGTAGATCTCTTATCATAAGATAGCTTCATCGAATCAGTAGACTTTTCAAGTTTGAACACACTTGATGGTGAATATCATCCATCCTTTCCGATAACACTTTCTCAAACTCTGACACACTCTCAGGCAACTCTTCGTAAGGTGGGCATCCTGTTAACAGATCCTCTGGCAACCGAAGTTCCCGACCAAACATCAACTTTGCTGG
>NW_013673312.1:0-7559 GCF_000517525.1 Limulus polyphemus
AAACAAGATAGAACAAATATACAAACCTTTAATACACGAAACAAGATAGAACAAATATACAAACCTTTAATACACGAAACAGGATCGAAAAAATATTGTCCCTTAATACACGAAACAAGATAGAACAAATATACAAACCTTTAATACACGAAACAAGATAGAACAAATATACAAACCTTTAATACACGAAACAGAACATGTAAAAATAAGATGGCGAAATACCAACAATAAATGTAATATTTTGAATGAGAAGTTTAGTGCTCACACCGACATGAAGAAACTGGATAAAGATCACAGGATTGTGGCGACGGGCGTTTCTCGACCACATCGTGGAGACCAGCTGTTTCGTGGCGAGAAGCTAATGCAGAGAAAGATAATTAACACCGGTTACCAACGGTGACGGCTGTTGCAGTGCACTCACATGTTGCTCTTTTTTTATATATAGATTTAAACTCGAAACAAAAATTCGTGACTACAAGTGAGTATCTGAATTCATACCAATCTCATCAAAAGATTATTTTTTATTTTAAATTTTAAGGGGGCTACTGCCAGAAATATAAGAGAATTTGCTAGTGTATAGTCCTTAAGGGTGGGGTTGGGGTGGAGTTAAGTCAACAAGGAAATTGTTAACATAAAAACGAGATAAGTTGTTGATGTCTAGTCCACAAAATGGCTGCCAACATAAATAAGAGAGAAGTCGCTGATGTCTAGTCCACAAGGGGGCTGTCAACATAAACACGAGATAAGTCGTTGATGTCTAGTCCACAAGGGGGCTGTCAACATAAACACGAGATAAGTCGTTGATGTCTAGTCCACAAGGGGCTGTCATCATAAACAAGAGAAGTTGTTGATGTCTAGTCCACAAGGGGCTGTCAACATAAATATAAGATAAGTCGTTGATGTCTAGTCCACAAGGGGGCTGTCAACATAAACACGAGATAAGTCGTTGATGTCTAGTCCACAAAATGGCTGCCAACATCAATAAGAGAGAAGTCGTTGATGTCTAGTCCACAAGAGGCTGTCATCATAAACACGAGATAAGTCGTTGATGCCTAGTCCACAAGGGGCTGCCAACATAAATAAGAGATAAGTCGTTGATGTCTAGTCCACAAGGGGGCTGTCATTAATTTGTGTCGTACTGCATCCCAATTAGACTGATAATTTTTATCACGTCTTTATTTACTGATCCTATACGGGTTTCAGTAATAAGAATACAGGGTGTTCCAAAAGTCGGTTCTCATGGGATGAACGTCTGAACACATCTATAAAGATTATGTCCAAAATATCCGCTATAGGAATCTATACGTTACTAAAGACGTTCAATCCAGATCATCCCCTCACGTCCATCAACACTCGATGATATTATCTAAAACAATCTGGTTGAATCCAGACCATCTCCACACATCCACAATTGTTCTGTGACATCATCCAAAACAACCTGGTTGAATCCAGACCATCTCCACACATCCACAAATGGTCTGTGACATCATCCAAAACAGCCTGGTTGAATCCAGACCATCTCCACACATCCATAAATGATCTGTGACATCATCCAAAACAGCCTGGTTGAATCCAGACCATCTCCATACATCCACAAATGTTCTGTGACATCATCCAAAACAACCTGGTTGAATCCAAACTATCTCCACACATCCACAAATGATCTGTGACATCATCCAAAACAACCTGGCTGAATCCAGACCATTTTCACACATCCACAAATGATATGTGACATCATCTAAAAATCAACAAAGACACAAGAGAAGTCATGTTAATTTCCTCAACGTTACAATGATAACAAACTTTTGAAACACCCTGTTCAATGACATTTCATCTGCATATTTTGCATATTACACATCACTGCTGATGGTGCTTTTTCTTTCAATTCTAGGACTAATCAAGTCGGCTACTTACAAGACCACTAAAGAAAGATACTGGTAGACTCTGTTCGTCATGTACAACAACCTGTTACATATACAGCTTTGATGTTTGTTCCATTCTGTAGTTAATGTTTGTATAACTCGGGTGAATGATGAAAGCTGCGTGTTTGGGTTTGATTCCTATCAATGTTGGTTAGGCAGGGTCGTGTAAAGGATGTCTTTCTTGAAAGTTCACTTGGTAATGAGTTAATATCGAGGACTCTGCGCGAGACTAATGAATGTTAAAAAAAGCAGGCTCGTGCTAATTTCACGACCTCAGACCGAAGTCGTGGAATATATTGAGAGGGTAGCTATCAAGAGTGTCCCACTCTCGTTAATCTAAACTTTAGGGCAGAACAAACCTTTGTTAATCTAAAGCAGGCAGGAACAAAATTTATCAGCCAATCACGTTCCATCACAACAAGCACGTGCTTATTATCTAGAGAAGAAAGATGAAGGTCGCTTCATTACTGTAAATATGCTGCACGACTTTCTATAAAACTAAACGTAGAAACTTCCATACGTGTAGGAAGTCTTTTTTGTGGTTAGTTTGGACTTACCACAACCACGATTGGGTAACGCATTTGGTCTCGTGTATCTGTGTGAAAATATCCACTCGTTATATTGTTGAAGTGGTTTAGGGATTGAATATTCTGGTGATTTCAGGAGGAATAATTAAACGAACATAAAGAATCGGTGTTTAACCCTAACGAACATCTAGTTACAAGTGACACACACACACAGTATAATAACACTCTACGTCTATCAAGTAATTCAGGAAAACTATCCAAGTACAAATAAAGTTCTGGAACCCGATAATTTGTAAAATTTCAAACGAAACTACTAGAGGACTATCTGCCCTAGCCCTCCGTAATATTGAAGTGATAGACTAGATATAATGCAGCTAGTCATCACCACCCACTGTCAACTCTTGGGCTACTCTTTACCAACGAATGGTGCGAGCATCTTTGGTCACGAGATGCAATCCGGCGAGCCACAAGTTGTAGGTCGGATGCACTAACCACCAGGGCACGCCAGGCTCCGGTAAGAGATACCACAAGTAGTAAAAACAGCGACCTCTCACGTGGAACAATAACGACAAACATTATTCAACACAGGATAAACCCCTAAAACTCACGTGCCATATTAGGACTGGATTAATTAACAACGTACAATTAAAACTATTACAACTCACGTGCCATATTAGGATTGGATTAATTAACAACGTACAATTAAAAATATTACAACTCACGTGCCATATTAGGATTGGATTAATTAATAACGTACAATTAAAACTATTACAACTCACGTGCCATATTAGGATTGGATTAATTAACAACGTACAATTAAAACCTATTACAACTCACGTGCCATATTAGGATTGGATTAATTAACAACGTACAATTAAAACTATTACAACTCACGTGCCATATTAGGATTGGATTAATTAATAACGTACAATTAAAACTATTACAACTCACGTGCCATATTAGGATTGGATTAATTAATAACGTATGTTTAAAACCCATACTTTTATGTAGAAAACTCACCTTTATCTGTTTAAAACTTCTCTTTTTATCTTTAAAACCCATACTTTTATGTACAAAACTTACCTTTGTCTGTAAAGAACTCATTCTTGTATGTCAGCTAGGCGTGGTGTGCTTGTAAGCTCAAATGGGAATCTAATATAGTTTGATGAAATCCCAAGTGTTAGTATTTCATCAACCATGTCTACTGGTTCACAGTTACTCTACAATGGTGACCAAAATACTCTTATAACAGAAAATGGTGATCTATTTGAACAAGATACACACCTTAGAAACACTTGAACACAACTACTCATAACATGTGCCTAAAATCTGGTTCACAACAATAGATGATTTGACTTACATTTTTGGATGGGCTGTACGTAAAATGTGAAGAATCATCAGCTTTAGTAAGGACTTCTGGACAGTGTTTCTCAACCAGTGGTCCGCAACAACCACCTTCTGGACAGTGTTCCTCAACCAGTAGTCCGCAACAACCACCTTCTGGACAGTGTTTCTCAACCAGTGGTCCGCAACAACCACCTTCTGGACAGTGTTTCTCAACCAGTAGTCCGCAACAACCACCTTCTGGACAGTGTTTCTCAACCACTGGTCCGCAACAACCAATTTCTGGACAGTGTTTCTCAACCACTGGTCCGAAACAACAACCTTTCTGGACAGTGTTTCTCAACCACTGGTCCGTCACAACCACTTTGCTGGACAGTGTTTCTCAACCACTGGTCCGTCACAACCACTTTGCTGGACAGTGTTTCTCAACCACTGTTTCGTGACAACCACCACAGCAAACAACAACTGACAGAATACAAAATATAAATCTTAATGGTTTTTCGTTGTACTTGCGCTTTAGTGGTTGGGACAGTTTAGGAAAGCAGCAAACAGGTCCCTGGTATCAAGAAGTTTAAGAAACAGTGTTATAGATTATTATCAATTACTTCAGCTAAGGAACGAGGAGAAGGGAGTCTGGTGTGATCTGGTGATCCCACCATTAGGGACAGTGTCTGTTCTGCATTACTGTGGCCCGGCATGGCCAGGTGGTTAGAGCGCTCGACTCCCAATCTGAGGGTCGCGGGTTCGAATCCCCGTCACACCAAACATGCTCGCCCTTTCAGCCGTGGGGGCGTTATAAAGTGACGGTCAATGCTACTATTCGTTGGTAAAAGACTAGCCCAAGAGTTGGCGGTGGGTGGTGATGACTAGCTGCCTTCCCTCTAGTCTTACACTGCTAAATTAGGGACGGCAAGCGCAGATAGCCCTCGTGTAGCTTTGCGCGAAATCCATAACAAACAAACTTCCTGTATGGAACTGTTAAAACACAATATGGAACTGATAATTTTTTTAGTTATACTGTTAAAACACAGTATGTAGCGTTTAATGTAGCGTTCAAGGATAGGCAGGAACAGAAATAAACACTTTATGTATGTGTTGATTTTTGTTATTTCAGCTAAATAGATCAATTAACTAGACATACCAAGAGTTGGAGAGTAATTTGATAGTATATTATCAAAGTTTCAAAATACCCTTTTATTAAACCTGCGTGTATTTGCATGCATACATTGTTACAGTGCTCCTAGCGCCAGGATTATTATCACCCAAGATGGCGGACGGGAATCTCACGCGTCTGCATTGTAAGATCATCTTATTGACAGTCTGGTTCTTTTATATACATTTATGTGGTTAAAGTCTATTAGTTTTTAACTAAACTTTCAGGTTTTGGAAGCTATTTAACGGCTATTATTAATTAAGTACTACTCAAAGTATTTAAGTTAGTAATTAATTGTCCATTACTATACTATTTCTTTTGTTTATCAACAACGGTACTTTTTCGTCGTGTGGCCGTCTTATCGGTCTCTTATTCTATATAATGTTCTTCAATTACGTTTTGAATATTCTGCTGACATTCGTAGTTCTAGTAACATTGCTGGTATTAGTTTACTGCAGTTGATTTTTATCTAGCCTAACTGTATTAGAAAAAACAAAGTTAATACACTTTATATCTTACTTCCCTAACATTTTCAAACATTTAATGTTTAGCATTTGGTTATATCTAGGTCTTTATACGTGTTGATTGTAAAAAAGAGCTCAACTAGTTTGCTAGTAATGTAATGAATACAAATGGTGTTAGATGAAGTCGATCAAACATGAGAAAGTGTTATTGTAATACACAATTGATTTATATCTTGCCGGTATATTTAAGTGATGTCTTGCGTCCAACAATTCCGTGTTTCATGGTTGTGTGGGTTTCATTTTGTCCAGAGTGAACATTTATGCATTACATTGATATGATACGGTGTGTCTCACGAGAGAATTTTGTGGTGTTTTCCCACAAATCCAATGTTTCCCGAGCGAACCTTCGTTTCAAACCATCAACTTATAGAAAAGTACTACAGCCAGAGGGCACGCTTGAAGTTTCCATAATTACCCCATAGCTGTTTAGTGGTCACGGCTCGCGCCCTCGTGACCAAGGAGCAAGAGTATGAAAATACTTTCACCGGAAAACAATAAAGAAGTCAAGTTTTGACTTTAGAAATGTTCTTCATTAAGAAATGTCCATCGTTAAGCCTAACAATGTTTCCACACGTATTTTTACCTACCGTAAAGGCATCTATAATAAGAATGCTCCAAGATATTGGAAAGAACTGTTTCTCGATAAATAAAGTAGTCTAAAATCTATAATACTAAACCATAC
This sequence comes from Limulus polyphemus, assembly GCF_000517525.1. Classification (NCBI taxonomy): domain Eukaryota; kingdom Metazoa; phylum Arthropoda; class Merostomata; order Xiphosura; family Limulidae; genus Limulus; species Limulus polyphemus. Next base: position 6,153 of record NW_013673312.1, read on the forward strand.
AAAAGTGAACACTACCTGTCCCGTGCTGCCATCTGGAAAGTTAACCAATAGTTGTGCACGTCTACTACTAAGGTTATCTCTACTGGGTGACTTGAAAGTAATGTGTTAACTTGTCATATAAACATATCTTGTGTTAACTAATAATATTAAAAGACCTTCTCTTTGATAATGACCATGACTCCTCTTATATAAACAGTTTTACTTGTTCAGATTATATACTACAATAACACGAAGATAACGTGACTTGTTGAGGATGTGTGAGGACATGAAGATTCTAGAAAGTAATAGGTTTGTGTAACTGAGGGTGTGTGAGAAGATTAGATAATCTTAAACAAGATAACGTGACTTGTTGAGGATATATGAGAAAGTTAGAATGCAAGAGATGGGTTGTCTGTGAATTTCTGTGGGATAAGACTATTAAAACGGACGCTGGGAACAATCGCCTTTGTACACTAGCTAGATCATGGAAAGTATGCAATTAGAAGTGGTGTGCTTTAGACATGACAGCCTTACGACGAAGCATTTTCAATGAAAACTACACTGCTCGGTTCTTAGAGCATTACCGGACGTGCAGACCTGGACTATAATGACGTGGCGAGTTTCCAAAATCGTTTTAATATAATGTAACCTGAGAGCTATTGAATTATTAGATATTACAAGTCCTACAGTTTTATCACTGTTCGTTTTTTAGTAACCTGTCTTTTTGTTTCTGTTTGCAAAATGAACAACTTTTTCCATTTAAAGCAGGCAGAGAAAAGACAATCGTTTCCATGGCAATGTGCAGACCTTACTTTGAATCATAGTCTAAAAAACTATTTTTGAAACAACAGACCGTTGCAAGCCAGAAATGTTCGATTCTATTCTATATTATTCATACTTCAGTGAATTCTCCGCAGCTATGAAATTGGTCATCCTTACATTCACTTACGTATTCTTTAAACTAACGAGGAAAAATTTGTTTCCCTCCTTTCAATCAACTTTCTAAAGCTGTCAGGAAGAGATGTGATCAGGATTCATTCCTCTATACATTAAAGCCAAACTTTCATATCTCACACAAACTTTTGTAATTTAAAAGGGGGGTTTGATAGTTTTACATAAGGCTAACTTATGACTACAGTACCAAACAGATTGAATTATTCTACTGATTTAATTCTGGTCTACGTCTTAATACACTTCTCTTATAAGTTCTTCTTCATTATTAGCCCTGATCAATCACTTCTTAATAATGATGTACTTTCTTGTTGTTTAAATGTTATTATTGCCGTGTTCACAACTGTTTGTTAGTTTATAAATATATATATATAATTGTTTAAATGTTATTATTGTCGTGTTTACAACTGTTTCTTAGTTTATAAATATATATATATAATTGTTTAAATGTTATTATTGTCGTGTTTACAACTGTTT
>NW_013673312.1:8499-10097 GCF_000517525.1 Limulus polyphemus
ATTTGCTGTCATGTTAAACTTATATTAAAGTTTTTCTTCATTACCCATTTAAGCCGTCTCCAGCCATTATTAAAAACTCACAGTTGCACTAAACAACAGAAGGAATAATGAGTTACATAGTTCCAACAATACACAGCAAGAGTTACATAATTCCAATTCACAACTGTTTGTTAGTTTATATATATATCGTTCTTTATATGTCGTATTTTCACCAACTCACAAAACTTAAACCCGGGCTCAATCCACTGCAGTAAATAGATAACATATAGCCCATTGTTGAACTTTATCGTAGAAAAACGAATAAATAAACATTTAATTAAACGAACACACCACAAGTGTTAAGTTTTACTACATCTGTTAGTAAATAATAGATTTATTGCACCTGAATGGAATAAAGTTCTAACAAAGGTGAAGAATATCATACATAAGATAAAAGCGTCATATTGTAAATGATTATACATATAGCTACCTGGTGGTGATGAGATGAACTACATGCCGTGACTTCGGTCCGACGAAGTACTTTACCTGCATCAGCTTTTCCCACGTGTTGTATAAAGTAGATAATCCATTGAGGGTACCCTAATTGTTGGGAAAACTAGAGAAGCTATATTCTCAGCCGCTAGATGAAACAGCAGACTTTTCCCAGACAAGTCCTGATTTTCAAGATCACCAACCACTATGCAATTCTTCATTAAGCACGTGCCATACACGTGCTTAGCTAATTATTCTGTCAGGGGAACATGAATCAGAATAAACTGATTTGATCATTTTCAAATATTAATCATATTCTTATTGACCTGTCTTGCTATTAGGCTTTTAGATGACATCGACAGCGATCCATTCGGCCCTCCGGTTGTTAAATAACCTTATTGGGTATTAATAGAATTATTTCACTCTTGTTATATTGGAATTATTTAATTTTTATTGTGTATTACTAGAATTATCTCACTCTTGTTATATTGGAATTATTTAATTTTTGTTGTGTATTACTAGAATTATTTCACTCTTGTTATATTGGAATTATTTAATTTTTGTTGTGTATTACTAGAATTATTTCACTCTTGTTATATTGGAATTATTTGATTTTTGTTGTGTATTACTAGAATTATTTCACTCTTGTTATATTGGAATTATTTAATTTTTGTTGTGTATTACTAGAATTATTTCACTCTTGTTATACACGGCAATAATAACATTTAAATATATATAAACTAACAAACAGTTGTGAACACGGCAATAATAACATTTAAAGAACGATATATATATATAAACTAACAAACAGTTGTGAACACGGCAATAATAACATTTAAAGAACGATATATATATATATATATAAACTAACAAACAGCTGTGAACACGACAATAATAACTTTTATAGAATTATATATATAAACTAACAAACAGTTGTGAACACGACAATAATAACATTTAAAGAATTATATATATAAACTAACAAACAGTTGTGAACACGGCAATAATAACATTTAAAGAATTATATATATATATATATATAAACTAACAAACAGTTGTGAACACGGCAATAATAACATTTAAAGAATTATATATATATATATATATAAACTAACAAACAGTTGTGA
>NW_013673312.1:10967-12665 GCF_000517525.1 Limulus polyphemus
CAGCAAAGTGTACAACGTTTTCGACAAGGTTTTGTCATCATCATTTTGGTACCTGATGATGACAAAACCTTGTCGAAACGTTGTACATTTGCTGTCATGTTAAACTTATATTAAAGTTTTTCTTCATTACCCATTTAAGCCGTCTCCAGCCATTATTAGTCTCAAAGTGGGTTCCTCGTCATCGAATGTGAGTTTTTAAGTTTTACGAAAGCGCTAACTCACAGTCTGTCTAGAGCGCGAGGATTTTGAGTATGTATCTATTATGAAACTTACACAACTTCCTCTAGCAGTGACGTAAAAATATTAATGTTGTGAAAGATCATGTAAATTAGCTAGTCACGTGAACTAGTCTCGTGGTCCAACCAATAAATATAAAGTCTTCCTCGCTCTTGAGCGCTAGCTGGTTCTCGAAATATATTTATAAAAAATTATTGCTCAGTACTATTCTTAATATCGAGAATTTGTTTAATTAGGTTTTTTCTTCTTCTGGTTATTTTTCCTAATTCCTTTGATATTGAGATTTATGTTGTATTGTTTACTAACATTTGTACCTGGTCCTGTCCGGCTAAAGGTTTACGATAAAATTGATAAAATTCCTATTCTGATTATTTGAAAATTTTTCTCATGATTTCTTTGTTATATTTAACAAATTGTTGTTGTTGTTTTTTTACCCCTGGTTGTAGCAGCGTTTTGTTTAGTCCGTCATAACTTCTTGTGTATACTTAGAACATATTCTATACAACTATACACAGTATCTCTAAGTATAAACGTTTCGTTCCCACAAAGTTTCATATATAATTTCTTGCACGTGAGTTTATAATGAGACGATTTTCTTTGTTAAGAATTACTACCCTGATATTTACTTTGGAGGAGTTTTCTTGGTTCTAGTTTGTAGAGATATTTCCTTTAGTAGTATTCATTCCTGATTTTAATATTATATTCAGCAAATATTAACTTGGTTCTTTGCTACAGTGAGACCGAGGGTTTATCAACTTGGTTCTTTGTTACGTACAGACAGCAGGTTTATCAACGTGGTTCTTCGTTACATACAGACAGAAGGTTTGTTAACTTGGTTCTTTGCTACAGTGAGACCGAGGGTTTATCAACTTGGTTCTTTGTTACATACAGACAGAAGGTTTATCAACTTGGTTCTTTGCTACAGTGAGACCGAGGGTTTATCAACTTGGTTCTTTGTTACATTCAGACAGAAGGTTTATCAACTTGGTTCTTTGTTACATTCAGACCGAGGGTTTATCAACTTGGTTCTTCGTTACATACAGACAGAAGGTTTATTAACTTGGTTCTTTGCTACAGTGAGAGCGAGGGTTTATCAACTTTGTTCTTTGTTACATTCAGACCAAGGATTTATTATCTTCATTATTTATTGTTACATTCAGACTGAGGGTTTATCAACTTGGTTCTTCGGTACATACAGACAGAAGGTTTATCATCTTGGTTCTTCGTTACATACAGACAGAAGGTTTATCAACTTGGTTCTTTGTTACATACAAACCGAGGGTTTATCAACTTGTTTCTTCGTTACATACAGACAGAAGGTTTATTAACTTGGTTCTTTGTTACATACAAACCGAGGGTTTATCAACTTGTTTCTTCGTTACATACAGACAGAAGGTTTATTAACTTGGTTCTTTGTTACATACAAACCGAGGGTTTATCAACTTGTTTCTTCGTTACATA
>NW_013673312.1:13537-21782 GCF_000517525.1 Limulus polyphemus
TTCTTTGTTACATTCAGACCAAGGGTTTATTCAACTTAATTCTTTGTTACATTCAGACCAAGGGTTTATTATCTTCGTTGTTTATTTGTTATATTCAGACCAAGGGTTTATTAAGTTGGTTCTTTATTTTTGCGTTAAGACCGAGGGAGTATTTTCTTGGTTCTTTGTTACATTCAGACCAAGGGTTTATTATCTTCGTTGTTTATTTGTTAAATTCAGACCAAGGATTTATCAAGTTGGTTCTTTATTGTTACGTTCAGACCGAGGAAGTGTTTTCTTGGTTCTTTCCTGTTACAGTAAGACTGATAATTTAGCTTTGATTTTGATTTTTGCCTGTCACTTTCTCGTTGAAGGTTTAACACAGCCTAATTATGTTGTAAGTATCTTACGTAGCTTTCTTCAAATATCGTTCCAAAAATAAAACTAGTTGATGAAGTTGTTTGAAACTTCACTGGAATTTTCCTAAAAACATGTAGTTTGAGAAAAATAAAATATTTATTTTTTTGATATTTTTAGTTTTATGCATTGTCAGCTTTGAAACCTGGCAAAAATACATTAGGAAATATTTATATATAAATATAAGAAACTAGCGGTAAATAATGATTAAATTTTTTTCTGAAAATTAATTATAAACATATGCTTTATGAACATGTTTTCAACAAATGTTTATCCTTATTCTAGTGTTTCACGAAAACGACATTTTTTTATGTATATTTGGTCATCTGCTGTAAGTGATCCTTGATTAGAATTTTCACTTATGTATATTTTTATGTTATGTTTAAAATCTTCTTGATAAAGCCTTACAGATTGAACCATGCGAAAAAAACTGTTTCTGGAAAAAATATTTCAACATCGTCAGATGTCTAAACATCTTACATATTAACTTTGCTGGTAAAGGCAATTAATTTTATGATGTAGGGTAAATGCACGGACGTATAGCTTTTCGTAAAAGTTACTTATAAATGTTTTTAGAAATCTCTTACCTTAGGTGAGAAACATCACTAATGTATTGTGGCGCCATCTACTGGTTTTAAAATATATTTAAGTTGTTTTTGACACATACCTGTGTTTATTATTTCATGATATTATCCATGATTTCATCTATATCTGTATTCGCCTTTTTCCGAATATTCGAGGAACATGTTTTAAATATGATAACAAACATATATAATAACGAAAGTGTTAACATGAAATCCCGACTGCACTGGGAGTCGAACATGAGACTTCAACGTTATAACTACTGTGACACCCAATCTTTCTAATTAAATGCTAACAGCTCAAATCCATATTGTCAACTATCACGTTATTGTTGTTTTTCTGTAATATTGTAATAGTTTGCTGTAAGCATGATTAGTTAATAACTAAAAACGTTATAAAAAATCCCTACTCGACTGGGATTTGAATTCGAGACTTTCGCTCGAGACAAACTACTGAGCCAATTTAAAGAGGACGGTAGAAATGATAATAAGAAAGAGCACGTATTCTCTAGCGTGTTTCGCTACTTGAAGACGATATTTATTTGATCTTTCAAACAAATTTATTTCAGTAAATATTCTTATACGTAGCCTCACAAGACAAAGTACACTTTTACTATCACTACTAGTGAACGTATATCAAAGTTAGAGCATAGGAAGTTTGTATAACATCCAGCTGATATGGTATATACTGTTTACCAAAATAATCAGGCCTCATAGTTTACAAAGAAAGTGACTTTACAGTAATTAAAAGATTAGTCTAGGTCACGTTCTTTACATTATAATAACCCAAAGGCAAGAAAAAATTTGAATTAGAAACTCGAACTCTCTAACGTATTCCCAGCCCCACCGTGGGAATATTTGGTGTATATGTTCTGCCAAGTGCCCTCCATGCTTCACCTCTTTTTGACGTGAATGTGTTTGGTCTTTTCATAACCAACATTGTACTCATTTCTTTTCACATACATTCTAAGTTTCAAATATATCCAGCGCTCCTAAGGGAACAAGACTCGTTATATAACTTTGTTTCATGTTGCATTCCGATGGGCTAAATATTCATTAAGTTCAGAAGTGCATTTACTTCTACAAACAATACAATAATAGTAAATATTGAAGTAATATGTTGTGTAAATACTTTATAGAAGCAAACGTGTCTGATGGCAGCGCCATCTAGAAACTTAATTGTTTCATTTTCATGAACCAAACAACAACTTATGAACTGATCCGGTTGGATTTAGCTCGATGACGTAGTAGAACATACTATGATATCTATCTGATATTTATGTGTGCTGAACAATTGCCCTGTGTTTTTAGCTGATAATAAAAAACACATTATACAGAGGACCATATTACAGTTCAGCTCATTGTGTACGGCTGTCTCATATATTCTAAATATTGTTTTAATGTCAGTTATACGAGAATGTATTGAAATTTGAAATAATCTCACAGACTGAAGTACCACGCTAAACTATAAGATTTTATCTACCCACAAGCATTTCAGTTTTTTAACGAGCTGTGGGAAAATGAAACCTTAATTGTAACGTGATACTTCAGCCTGTAAGTTTATTTTTATTGTTATTTCTGTGAAACGATTTTCAAAAAAAAGAAAATCTAGCTACTACTTTCCAAGAAATTCGATATCCGTGTTTTCTGTACCACTGAATTAAATTATGTGATACTTTACTGGCAGGTTAGGCTTAACACATAGCTACAGACATCAGAAGAGCTGGAAAACAGAGAAAAAATCATTGGATAGAGTAAGATAATTGAAAGAATGAATGGCGAGTGTGACAAAACTAACCAAAATCCTTTCAAGCTTCTGTAGAACGTCCACAAAATAATAATTTTTATCCGAAAAGATCTTACTTGTGTCATTCCATTGTTTTGAAACTTTAAAATTCATCTATACCGTTTCATTCCTGTAGTTTTTTATTCTGAAATTTATTCTTTGTCAAGTAGTAGAATCAGGTGAACAAAAATGAAACTCACCTTTTCGTAAAAATATTAAATATAATTTTTTTCACATAAATAGGTATTTATCTTAAAAGGTCACATTGCCTTTGCTTAAAGAATTGTTGGTGATATAAAAGAAACAACAACAAAATTGGGTAAATAACAGTAAAGAATCTAAATGGAAACTATTTTTAGTATATTTTCTACGACGTTTCGAGCGTGTTACTATGGAATTAGGCTCAGAAATAAGTTACCTTGATTACATCCTAACCCTCTTAGTTCACCAACTCCCTACTAAGTTACCTTGATTACATCCTAACCCTCTTAGTTCATCAACTCCCTACTAAGTTACCTTGATTACACCCTAACCCTCTTAGTTCATTAACTCCCTACTAAGTTACCTTGATTACATCCTAACCCTCTTAGTTCATCAACTCCCTACTTACATTCTAGACACCAATGATGCCTTACCAAAAATTTCAAATTTTAAGTCAAAATCAAATTCTATTAATTTATTCACATTTGACATAACGTCGTTGTATACCTCCATTCCACAAGAAGATGGACTCAAGACCCTAAAATACTACCTTGACAAAAGAGATACCCTAGACCCGCCTACTGAAATCCTGATTAAATTAGCTGAATTAGATTTAACCTTAAGTGCCTTTTCTTTTGACACCACATTCTACGCTAACTTCTCTGTTGGTTACATTAAAGATTGCATGTTTCGGAACTACACAGGTATCCTCCCTGCCTTATATTGATTGATGTTTTCGGCATAGCTACATGCACTAATGAAGAACTCGATCAGTTTGTTCAATCCTTTCACCTATCACTCCAATGCACGTCTTCTGTTTCTCTTCAAACCATTTAATTTCTTGACATAAATATTTCAGTGACTGATGATGGCAATCTCGCGATATCTGTACATTACAAACACTCATAGCTACTTGCATTTTCACTCCAGTCAACCTCAATATGTCAATGGAAACATTCCCAAATCAGAACTCATCAGATTACATATATATTACTGCCACCTTGTGGTAGTAATATAAAAGAAGTATTATGTAAAACTGTTGTGGTTTAGTGGTTAGCGTGCTTGGACTAGAAATTCCAGAGTCCTTGGTTCACAGCTCAATGACGCAAAAACATGCTCTGAACTTTGGGGTCGTGAATTCGCTATATAAGTGACGGTTAAATCCATTATTCAGTCAGACAAGATTAGGTCAAGAGTTGACAAAGAATGAAACAATATGTGGAACCAAGCTCTTAAATTTTTTGTGCTATTTAAGACTCGAATGAATATACTTGTTAATTCATTTTAAGTTATAAAATGTTAAATAGTCATTAGTAAAGAACTGCCAGGAACAAACTATTGATAAGTGTTGACTTTCTCCTAGAAACAGTTTTATTATCACATTTAAAATAATATTACGATTAATTACACAAACATAGAAATTCAAATCAATTTTGCACGTAACAATCATCGTTTGTGACGTCTAGCTAAGGTGAACCAACAACACACGATTAGGAAGTCAAATTAGTTGATAGCTGAGAACTTATGAACTTTTTTGTTCCCAGTTTTTATGTTCATTTGTTCGATTTTTATGAATTTACCCACAAAGCTACAGAGTAGAAGCAGGAGGCTTAGGCCTAGCAACGGCTCCGTTCAACGCTTATATTTTAAGCTAATATTTTTTGTGTTTGTATGATATAGTAACTCAAGTTAGTTAACAGTATATAAAAAAGAAATGAAAACTAGTTCCATAAAAACTTAAAAAGCTAAGCATAAGGCTATCGTATTAGGCATAATACTAAATCATCAGGTTAAGTTGATTGAAAAGGAAAAGGCAAGAAATTCAAAGGAAATTGGAGAAAAAAAAAAGGGCAGACCATATAGGCCTAACACTAACAGCAGCGCTACAGAAGTAGCAGTTTAAAGATCAAATTTGGGATTTACCATCATCGTCATTTCTGTATGTTAAAATATATTTGCTTCTATTATAAGTCGTATTAGCTGAAGTATAAGGTGTTTAAGTTACAAGTGATTTAAAAAGCAGAAATAATTCTGTATCTCTACCCATAAATAATTGGATTTAACTAAATGTTATTTCACTTTCAACTTTTTTAGTAGTAGGTGTTTTAGAACTTTATCACTAATAGCTGAAGGTGGTAGAAAATCGATCCCTAATGTATCTGAAACTGATAAGAAAGTTAACTCTTACAAATGTGGTAAATGCAACAAAGTAGTGGTACGTCAGGCTTGTCTTGTGAATACTGTTCAATTTGGTTTCATATTGAGTTAGAAGATGTCTCAAAACCCCTGTATGATTCTCTCAATATTCCTGATGATGAACAATGCGATTAGTTCTGCATTGGATGTAATGCTAAAACCATGGATGTCTTTATGCTCATGTAGAATGTGGAGCATCAGTTGAAAAAAAAAGAATAAATTGTGACCTTCAATAGTCAATTTCTACCGTAGGCCTAATGAGACATCACATTTGTTCGACTATTGTCGTAACTCCTTGAAATATTCAAAAATACATTATCTGTATCGTCGATGATGATGATGATGGTCATGGGGTCACAGATGACACTAAAACAGCTAATATTTTAAGTTAGTACTTTGTCTTTCATGAAGCAATTCTTGATAATATATCAGATCTTGTACGTAATTTTACTGGTTCATTCGAGCAAGAGTTGAAAAATGTTGATCTATCACCAGAGATTGTCCGAAAAAAAAACCAAAAAAAAACCTGTAATTTGAAACCTGGTACCGACGAACTATTCTCCTCAGTTCTTAAGGAAGTGGCACATGAAATTAGTTATCTCTATAGTGAAATTTTCAGAGCAAGTATGGTCTCACCTGAAGTCCCGCCGGTTTGGGAAAATACCGTTGTTCAAGAAGAGCTCAAGAAAACTATGCTCAAATTATAGACCTGTTAGCTATCTTAAAGGATGCTATTATCTTACATTTAGAAACTTTTAATCTCATCAGACACACATACAACATGGTTTTCCCAGTGGGAAATCATGTTTAAGCCATTTACTTACATAGAAGAAGTGACTAAATACATTGAGGAAGGTTAGCCGGTAGATATAATTTATCTTGACTTTAGTAAAGCTTTTGATAAGGTTCCCCATGCCAGATCACTTAGGAAGCTATATTTAAATGGAATATCTTCACAAGAGTTAAATTGGATCCAAGAATGGTTATACAATCGGCAACAGTGAGTTATTACAAATGGCACAGCATCTGAGTGGATTTCTGTTAAAAAAGTGTCTGTGTTTGGCCCCACCTTATTTATTATTTATATTAATGACATTGATGAATATATCTGTAGTAGGCTCTCAAAATTTGCAGATGATACCAAAGTCTACCATAGAATAACAACTGTAGTTGACAACTTGTCTACAAGAAGACCTTCGAAATATGTTTAATTGGTCAATTGAGAGGCAGATGCTTTTTACACTTGGAGTTCAACGATGAACAATATAACTCTTTTCTCTGCGATAGTCTAATTGAATTCGTTAATAAATAAAAAGGCCTAGAGTGATTATTGACAAATTTCTTGGTGTTAGCAAAGCTACGAAAGCTGCAAATCAGGATTTAGGTCGGAGAACCATTCAAAATAAGGAATGTAATGTGATACTTAGGTTGTACAAATCACTTATCAGACCTCACCAAGAATAATGTATCCAAGTATGGCGTACATATCTTCAACAAGATGTTGATATACTAGAACAAGTTCAGTGCAGATTTTCCAAGATGGTAACAGGTTATCATAATCTATTTTATGAACGGAGATTACAGAAATTACACCTCAATACACTTGAAAACCGTCGTTTAAGGAGTGACTTAATTGAGGTCTTTAACATTTTTAAAGGATTAAATATTGTAGGTTTCTTCATAGTTAATAATTCTATAACAAGAGGCACCACTATAAAATATACAAGCAGAGCTCCAGATTGGATCTAAGGAAGTTATTTTTCTTTCAAAGAGTAGTGGATGAATGGAACAATCTTTCAAAGGAAGCAGTTTCTATAAGAAGGGCAAATGTGTTTAATGGCTACCTTCAAAAAACATTTAAGACACAGAGAGGGAGCTTATATGAGTCAGCACACACAGAGAACACAAGTCAAATTAATATTAGATCATCACGAAATTAATGTCGCGTTTTGGAACACTTTCATTAACCATCCCTCAAAAAACGTACTTCACGCTTAAACGTCACGTTAGTGTAGCCTATATAATGTGTAAAGTTTAATATACTCTAATCCCTTATAGTGATGGCACACGACGAAACACATTCGGCATGTAATGCTGTTTGAATACAAGAAGGGAAACAACGCATCTGTAGCCATAATGAATATCAAAGAAGTTTATGGAAATGTTTTGAACATTCGTAAGTGTTAATGATGGTTGAGCAAATTTCGTTCAGGTGACTTTAGCCTTAAAAACTGTGATGGCAGAGGTAGACAGGTTGGAATTGATATTGATGCTCTGAAGATGCTTGTTGGGTCTAACCCAAGGCTCGTGAAATGGCCCTGAAATTGGATGTCTGTCGTGAAACAATATGTAAACATGTAAGGAATATAGGAAAACTCCATAAAGAAGGTGTTTTGGTGCCTCACGAACTGATCATCGTTTCCAACGTGTGAACGTTGTTTTGTCTCTTCTGGTGCGTGAACCATTTTTGGACAGAATTATCACTGATGATGAAAAGTGGATTCTCTATGGGAATATTAAACATCAAAAACAATGGCTCAATCCTAGACAAAAACCACTTCTGACCCCAAAACCTGGACTCCATCCGCAGAAAGTAATGCTTTTCATTTGGTGGAACATCAAAAGAGTAATTCATTTCGAACTCCTCAATCCACAGCGAACTGTCAATGCAGAGATCTATAGTCAGCAACTGGAACATTTAAATCAAGCCCTTCATCAGAAACGCCCTTCACTCGTCAATTGTTCTTCTTCTCCACAACAACATAAGATTATGGAGTTGGGTGGGGAAGTTCTCCCCCACTCACCATATTCTCCAGATATGGCACCATCAGATTATCATATTTTTCGTTTGCTGCAACACCATCTTAATGGGAAAACGTATGCAAAAGTGGAAGGTGTTCTTCTTGTTTATTTTCTTTCTCCTCCAACCACTGCTGTAGTCTCTTTTCTTGTTTATTTTCTTTCTCCTCCAATCACTGCTGTAGCCTCTCTTCTTGTTTTTTTTCTTTCTCCTCCAACCACTGCTGTAGCCTCTCTTCTTGTTTCTTTTCTTTTTCCTCCAACCACTGCTGTAGTCTCTCTTCTT
>NW_013673312.1:21839-27627 GCF_000517525.1 Limulus polyphemus
TCCAGTACTCTTTCCATCAGCCTCTCAAATGTTGCTGGAGCATTGCTAAGCCCGAATGGTATCACACAGTATTACCAGAGACCTTGTCCATAACAACATGCATCTTAGGTTTATCTGTTTCAGCCATTTTCACTTGAGGGAAACCCGACTTTATGCCCAGAGTTGAAAACCACCTGACTCCACATAGGGCATCAAGAGTGTCATCAATTCTTGGCAGTGGGTATGAGTCCTTTTCGGTTATATTGTTAAGAGCTCTGAAGTCCACACAGCAACGTTGGGTCCCATCCTTTTTCTGGACTAACACAACGGGAATTGACCAGGAACTATCTGATTTCTCGACTATCCCTTCCTTAATTAGGCCATCCATGACCTTCTCCATCTCTTGTCGCTTTGCTGGAGCTTTTCTCCTTGCAGGGATCTTTATTGGATGGTGATTGTCTTTGTTTATTCTGTGCTGCACAAGGTCTGTGAAGCCGAGGTCATGATCTCCTTTCGAAAAGAAGTCTGCATAATTCGCCAAAAGTTCTCTAAACTGAAGAGCCTGTGATGATGACAAATGGACTATGCTCTTCTTATAGAGATCAGTTAAATGTTCTGGGAGCGTATGTCCTTTCTTTATAGTTGTATTTCTTGCTTTAACATTGACTGGCTCTACCTCCTGGCACACACCCAACAATGCCCCTTCCTTAAATGTCTGCTCACATTTAGAGAAATTAGCCACTGTTATGGGTACTACTTGATGACCTGCCACAAGTGGCCTTCCAATCTTCATGTCTGCTGGCCTAGATTGGTCTTCCACTGCTTCCACAAGCATTGGGCTTCCTTGAGGATGCTCTTTTATTTTTATTCTACCTGAAACTATCTTCTCTGACATAGGAGGTATTGTAGTCGATTTAAGTCCTGTGACATGCAAATCAACAGATGCAGCAACACTCACCGGAATTTGGCCTTTGTTGGCCCCAAACGTCATTTTATCAAAGATAACTACACATATCCTCAGTAGTAAGTAGCCCAACCCTAGTATGCATGGGTCTTCAATGCCATCCAAGTATACTTTGTGTCTGTCCTTTATGCCCATGAGCCCAATAGCTACCAACACTGGTCCCCACAACCTTGCATAATGTCCTGTCACACCACAGAGTTTCTGTATGGCTTCTGGTACTCCTTTGTGATCTAGCACCTGGATACTCACAAAGGTTTGCTGAGATGCAGAATCTATGACAAAGTTGCACTTTTGGCCATCCAGCTTTAGTCCCCTTTAGCATGGACTCTCGTCCTAAACCTAGCCCTGTAGACTTCAGACTGATTTTGGGTTCCATACCTGAGTTCTAGAGCCGCTACTAGTGCTCTATAGTTGTGTCTGTCATCTGCTGACAACTGTCCAAGTATTTTCAGTGGTTGTACCTTCAAGCTCGTTGCCAGATATACTGCTTTCTGCTCCTCTGTCCATCCATTCATTTCTGCCAGGAGCTCAAATTGTGCTCTATATGCTTCCCATGGTACCTTTCCATCGAATTCCTGTGGCTTCCTTCATACTAGATCACCCCTATTGCTGACAGTAGATCATCTTTTATTATATTTAATTCAGTTGGAAATTTACTAATCTTTTTCATTTGTTCTTCATACTGATGTTGTTCTCTCTCTTCTTGTTCCAGTTGCTACTGGTGCTGGTTTTCTTGCCACTGCTGTAGTCTCTCTTCTTGTTTCTTTTCTTTCTCCTCCAACCACTGCTGTAGTCTCTCTTTTTGTTTATTTTCTCTTTCCTCCAACCACTGCTGTAGCCTCTCTTCTTGTTTCTTTTCTTTCTCCTCCAACCACTGCTGTAGTCTCTTTTCTTGTTTATTTTCTTTTTCCTCCAACCACTGCTGTAGCCTCTCTTCTTGTTTCTTTTCTTTCTCCTCCAACCACTGCTGTAATCTCTCTTGTTTTTTTCTTTCTCCTCCAACCACTGCTGTAATCTCTCTTGTTTTTTTCTTTCTCCTCCAACCACTGCTGTAATCTCTCTTCTTCTTCCTTTTCTTTTTCTTCCAACAACTGCTGTAAGCTCTCTTCTTGTTTATTTTCTCGTTCTTCTTGTTTTTTTTCTTTTTCCTCCAGCAGCTGCTGTAATCTCTCTTCTTGTTTCTTTTGCTGTTCTTGTATTGCTGCCATCAAATCTGTTAAGCTGTAGTTTGATTTGTCACCTCTCGTTTCCATTTTTTTCTTTTCCTTCCCACTCTCTGACACCAATTTGTTGGGTATCTGCTTGTTTGATAATTTCCGGTAAAAATTCTTTCCGAGTGACTTCAGCGATACAAGTCCCTTCTTGATTAAAACTAGTTTATTCTTTCTCGATACAAACTTTGTAATACACTTAACAACTTTTATAACACATGCTATAAATCACAGTGATTCACACACTTTACATTAACGGTGCCTACTGTTCGCTTTACTCAATTATCTATCTATCTCTTCGATCTATCTGCCTATATCGCTGGCTTTCTTTGCCAGGCTTATATACTAAAAAAGAGGGCGTCTAGCAAATACTTGGAGATTTGCGGGGTTCCCCGATACTTCTAGAAATTCCAGCGCGCATGCTCCCAGTGTCACACGACTTCCGCTGTCGTAACAGTAACATTTCACGTTACCATGTATGTAATACTGTCCACTGATGGTAGTAATATTTCATGTCATAGTTACGAGAATGTGCTGTATCTGTTGGAGTTTGTTCATAACTGAAAGTGAAATAAATAGAATAATTCATTGCACTTAATTATTCTTTATTTACTGTTAAAAAATACATATTTACTTTTTCATATTTGCTTTAAGATTTTTAACCGTGCATGCACTTAGTACACATAGATTCATGTAATTACTAAAAACAATAATGGCAGGAAGTGAAACAAAAATCATTATTAGAGCTACAAGTCGTTCACAGAGCCCATGAATAAGATAATTCCGCTGACCTTGTCCCTGATAAAGAACAAAAAGGGATGGTCGGCATTGAAAATCTCAATATGTTCTTCATGCGCAGATGCTGATTTTAATGAGATAACAACTCCTGTTACTGCTGCAGCCTCGCTTCCTTCCTCGTTGACCTCGATCACAGCTTTGTGCAAGACATCTTCTACATATAAATCCTGACGTCCACTTATACCAGAAAAATCGGCAGCCGTAGAGAAAGCCTTTTTAATTCCCATATCCTGGAGATATTGCTTAACCATTGGCGAATCTTCCAGTTTAAATTTAGGGAGGGTAACATCTACCTTCCTGACTTGTAAACTGTTCACCAGGCGATTCAACGAATCAGATGTGAGCGAACTTTCGACATTCTTAAGCCCATATTCTTTCTCAGGTAGAATAATAACCATGCTGATTCTGTCTCCTTTATAAGGAAGTTCTAAGACCTTGTATTTTAAGTTGTTGTCATAACTGTAAGGGAACTTACTGGTAACTTTCATCATGGGAACTGACTTTGATAATCTTTTCTGGTTAAAGAATGGTAAGTGAACAGTTTTTTTACGGTCAAACTGAGTTATCCACATACCTTTGAAATACACAGCATTGAGGAGGAAGAGACGAGTAAGACTGTCCAGTGGCTTGCTGAGAAGTGAGGTGATTTTGTTGTGTGTTTTGCTAGAAACCCAACTGTTGACAGAATCTTTGACACCCAACCCATCATACACAAAGTCGACTAACTTGATATCCGCATGGAGGTTGCCTTCTAGTGTCCTTTTGTAATCATCCAACACTCGGTAATTGTTCTGTAATTGTAAAAAAAAACTTATTGAATAAAAAATAAAAGCCAGATATCTAGTCAATTCTTCAAAAACTCATTTGGTTAATTCCTCAAATTAGTTAAACTATTCTAAAACAACAGTATGTGTAAAAATGTTTCTCAGTGAATCCATTACTAACTTTTAAGTATCCACTATAAACAGTTAAACAGGTATACAACATATACTATACAAAATAATGATTATCAGTTTCTTCGATACCTGAATCAGAGCCATATCTGCCAAATCAAGTTGATAATCTCTTTGACCGTTTCCAAGTAATTCAAATGCTTCGTAAAAACTTCGTGAGACTTCTTCTACTTCTAAGCCTGCTTTCAGGAAGCCAAGAGTTCCTCTCATTTCTGCAGCTGTTTCACCTTTTGCTCCCAGGTACGCCATAGTTAACGCTGTCGATAGACTGAAAGGGGAAAAGAAGACTTGCTCGTTCCCTCTGCTGGCTAACCTCTTGTAAAGATCAACCCCAAACTGATTGACCGCCGTGCTCAACTTTGCCACAGACGTCCCTTGCTTCGATTCGGTAAAATATATATCCCGACAATAAATATTGCCGAATATCATTATCAGAATAAATGTTGTTTTTCTTGAGTCGGTCATCATTTCTAATATATAACACAAAGTGTTTTAGATGTAAAAACAATACTTAATAAAACCTGCACAAGTGTAGAAAACAATATCCAATAAAACCTGCACAAAATGTTTTAGATGTAAAAACAATATTCAATAAAACCTGCACAAAGTATTTTAGATGTAAAAAAATGCCCAATAAAACCTGCACAAAGTGTTTTAGATGTAAAAAACAATATCCAATAAAACCTGCACAAGGTGTTTTAGATATAGAAAACAATATCCAGTAAAACCTCCACAAAGTGTTTTAGATGTAAAAAACAATATCCAATAAAACCTCCACAAAATGTTTTAGATGTAAAACACAATATCCAATAAAACCTGCACAAAGTGTTTTAGATGTAAAAAATAATATCCAATAAAACCTGCACAAGGTGTTTTAGATATAGAAAACAATATCCAGTAAAACCTCCACAAAGTGTTTTAGATATAAAAAAATATCCAATAAAACCTGCACAAAGTGTTTTAGATATAAAAAAAATATCCAATAAAACCTGCACAAAGTGTTTTAGATATAAAAAAAATATCCAATAAAACCTACACAGTGTTTTAGATGTAAAAAACAATACCCAATAAAACCTGCACAAAGTGTTTTAGATATAGAAAACAATATCCAGTAAAACCTGCACAAAGTGTTTTAGATATAGAAAACAATATCCAGTAAAACCTGCACAAAGTGTTTTAGATATAGAAAACAATATCCAATAAAACCTGCACAAAGTGTTTTAGATGTAAAAAACAATATCCAATAAAACCTGCACAAATTGTTTTAGATATAGAAATCAATATCCAATAAAGCCTGCATGAAGTGTTTTAGATGTAAAAAATAATACCCAATGAAACCTCCACAAAGTGTTTTAGATATAGAAAACAATATCCAGTAAAACCTGCACAAAGTGTTTTTGATATAGAAAACAATATCCAATAAAACCTGCACAAAGTGTTTATGATGTAAAAACAATACCCAATAAAACCTACACAAAGTGTTTTAGATGTAAAAAACAATACCCAATAAAACCTGCACAAAGTGTTTTAGATGTAAAAAATAATACCCAATAAAACCTCCACAAAGTGTAAAAAAACAATATCCAATAAAACCTGCACAAAGTGTTTTAGATGTAAGAAATAATATCCAATAAAACCTGCACAGAGTATTTTAGATGTAAAAACAATACCCAATAAAACCAGCCAAAGTGTTTTAGATGTAAAAAACAATATCCAATAAAACCTGCACAAAGTGTTTTAGATGTAAAAAACAATGCCCAATAAAACCTGCCAAAGTGTTTTAGATGTAAAAAACAATACCCAATAAAACCTCCACAAAGTGTTTTAGAAGTAAAAAAATAATATCCAATAAAACCTACACAAAGTGTTTTAGATGTAAAAAA
>NW_013673312.1:28627-30071 GCF_000517525.1 Limulus polyphemus
CAATATCCAATAAAGCCTGCACGAAGTGTTTTAGATGTAAAAAAACAATATCCAGTAAAACCTCCACAGTGTTTTAGATATAGAAAACAATATCCAGTAAAACCTGCACAAAGTGTTTTTGATATAGAAAACAATATCCAATAAAACCTGCACAAAGTGTTTATGATGTAAAAAGTAATATCCAATAAAACCTGCACAAGGTGTTTTAGATATAGAAAACAATACCCAATAAAACTTGCACAAGGTGTTTTAGATATAGAAAACAATATCAAATAAAACCTCCACAAATAACACATAGATAAAGAACCACACAAAGTACTTTGTATATAACACAATGTTTAGGAACAACATGGGACCTACTGGTCCATCTAGGCTGTCTCATCCTCTAATCTAAATTAATCTATTAAAAAACAACAACAATACATTAAATCCAGCCTTTATCTTCATTCATATAGTTATCATGCTTTCTCTTAAAGTTACAGCCTCCACAACATCTGAAGCCAACTCATTCCAAAGCCCAACCATACTGCTAAAAAATTAAAACTGTCTTAGCTGAAGATGTCTCTTCCTGTGCCGAAAATTTATATTTGTGTAACCTAGTCCTACCATTCTCACCATAAAGTGGGGAAAATAATGATGCATCAACACTATCAATTCCCTGAAAAACCCCTCCATCCCAAGCACAATTCTAGTAGCCTTTGTCTGTACCTTTCCAACAATTCAATGACCTTCCTAAGGTAAATAGCCCAAGATTGAACACAACAATTCAAATGTTGCCTAACCAGTGACTCATAGAGTGAAATTATAACCTCTTTAGACTTGTATTTATTATTTATGTAGATACAACCTAAATCCTATTTGCCCTACTATTAGCAACAGCACACTGCTTGGATGGCATAAGAGATTGATCAGCCACTGCACCAAGATCCTTTTCTGTTATTACACTGTTACAGTTATTCCCATCCATATTATGATAACCCACATGCATTATCTTGCATTTATTATAACTAAAACCCATCTGCCATTTATTTTCCCAACTCATTAAATGTTCTAAATCCTTTTGTAAATCAGCAGTATCTTCCTCATAGCCAGCAACACACAAGATCTTAATATCATCAGGAAATTTAAGTAATTTATTGACCATTCCTTTATTTAAGTCACTGATATAAATCAAAAAGAGTAGAGGTCCTAAGACTGAGCCCTGAAGTACCCCACTTGTGACATTAATCCAGTTTGGCTTAACTCCATTTGTAACAACTCCCTACTTTGATCCATTCAGCCAATCTTCTATAGAATTAGCTAACTTTTCCCCCACACCTAAAGAGATGGCCCATCATGACCAGGTGGTAAGGGAGCTCGACTCGCAATCTGCGGGTTTGATACTCCGTCACACCAAACATGCTCGCCCCTTTCAGCCATGGGGCGATTACAATGTGATGGTCAA
>NW_013673312.1:30489-37438 GCF_000517525.1 Limulus polyphemus
TGCCTTCCCTCTAGTCTTACACTGCTAAATTAGTGACGCAAGTGCAGGTAGCACTCGTGTAGCTAAAGAGATGTGGCACCTTGTTAAATACTTTTTGAAAATCCAGATACACCAAATCTACACCCTTATCCTCATCTACATAAGTAGTAACCTTTTTAAAGATTGCCAAAAGGTTTTTAAGGTAAGATTTACCCTTAGTGAAAACATGTTGACTATCCACTAAAATTCTAAACTTTGTTACATGTCATTGCAAAGCATTTTTTTATCCCACAACTCGTGTATGACTAATAAGCCTATATTTACTGATACAATTTTATCACCTTCCTTGAAAAGAGGAGTGACATTCAAAGACTTACAAACATTAGTAGCAAGTGGCTCACATATCCAATCTTTAGCTTCTTTAAAACCTTTGGGGGAAATATTATCTGGCTCAGGAGCTTTATCATTCTTTAAACTTCCCAATTTTTTTCTTAACAAGCTCAGAATTACTGTGACCCTCTTGTTTCCATCTATCAACTGTTCAAGATGAGGAATATTGCTTAAATCTTCATTAGTAAAAAGTGAAGAAAAAGCAGAATTTAATAACCCAGCCATCTCATAATCATTCGGTACGAGCCTTCCTTTATCATCTCTCAAACGCCCTTCACTCATTCGGACATTTTGCTTACCCTTAATGTATGTAAAATATAGGACAGAACAAATAAAAAACACATAAAGAGTGTTTTAAGTACAACGAACAGCATGCAGAAAGAACCGTATAATTACTGGGTAACCGTGAAACTAATATTCAATGAAAACTATAATACCAGAAAAAGTAGTAATGTTATTATTATGTCACTGACACAGTAAACCTTGCTAAAGTTGTCGTTTAAGTTACTTTTATAGTATTCGTTTGAGTTTCTAATTTTTACGGAGAACGTTTTCAACTTACCTACTATGATGTCTAATCCCAATTACACAAGGTAAATCCAAATAACTTGGTTTTATACTTCCTTAAAAATCCGGTTTTCCTTCTTTGTTTTTCAAAAGCACAATGTAAAAACCCAATGAATATTGCGTTAATTCTCCTGCAACAACCTGCTTCATTGAAACGATGCCAGAAATGATATCAACCTTGAAGCATTGGCTTCTGACAGCGGAAGGGCATACATGCATCACATTTTTAGCTCCTTCCTTCCGATATGTTACAGTACGTAACATCCTGTGAGGGATTCTGATACATTTCCTGGAAGAACAGGACGCTCCAGAAATTTCGAATCACTTTAAAAATCTCTCCACACACTATATTATCTTGGCAGGAAACATTAACTCAGTCATATGTAATCACGAACTTCAAGTGAAAATAAAAAATGTAGCTATAGAAAGCTGTAAAAAGTCTTTGTTTTAGATATTTTGAACAAGCAACACTATTTGTGATGGGTAAGTTGAACTACACAGTAATAAGGTATGTAACAAAATCCTGACGAATCGTCGACTCGTCTTTCTCAAAGGCCCGGCATGGCCAGGTGGTTAGGGCGTTCGAATCCCCTTCACACCAAACATGCTCGCCCTTTCAGCCGTGGGGGCGTTATAAAGTTACGGTCAATCCCACTAGTCGTTGGTAAAAGAGTAGCCCAAGAGTTGGCGGTGATGACTAGCTGCCTTCCCTAGCTAAATTAGGGACGGCTAGCGCAGCCCTCGTGTAGCTTTGCGCGAAATCCATAACAAACAAACTTTCTCAATATTCAAAATGTATTTAGTTCCTAACTTCAGAATTATTAAGATCATTTTTTTTTCTTATGTGGTTCATTATTTTATCTTTCGCCCACTTAAAATATACTGTTCATTATTAATCCACTCGAGCATATTTGTACAGGTCATTTTTTACTCAACTGGACTTTTATAATATTCGTCTTTTATTCGGGTAAGTAAGGCTACTTTGCTGGGTTATTTTTTTTATCTTGATAACGTTATTACGTCTATATATACATTTCCTAAATAGTTACCTTTTCTTCACACGTTTATAAAATATTTGTATGTATAGTTTATAGCTTACTTATTTTGTGTTTTTCATGCGCAACCACGATTAATAGATAAAATGTGAGTAGCATTTCTACTAACCAGTTTTATATAAAAATTGTTGAAAACATTAAAGACTTCCCGGTATCCCTAAGGGAAAACCAGTTTTATTTTTTGCATTATGTATGAAATGTTCTTAGTATTTATGAGGTTACTAGGAAACCAGCTTTATGATTTTTATTTAAACTTGTTAACCCTCGAATTACTAATTTTTAAACTTTACGCTATTGGCCAGGCCACATATTGAATAACGTTGTTTTTATCTGTTACAACACTGAGTAAAGAAGTAAACACCAACCGTAATTAACAGAATTAATTGGAAATTAATACTATTTTTATTTAATTCATGCCCCACAGTTGGTCGGAGGTAAGTCTACGGACTTACAACCCTGAAAACCGAGGTTCGATTACCCGAGTTTGACAGAGTGCAGATACAAGAAATAACGTTTTCTCATTAAGAACCCTATAACCAACATACTGAATGCTTATATGTATCTATAAGCAATTTGGTGCACAGATATATATATATATATATTAAGTCGTAAAGAAATTAATGTCGCGTTTTGGAACACTTTCATTAACCACCCCCCAAAAAACGTACTTCACGCTTAAACGTCACGTTAGTGTAGCCTATATAATGTGTAAAGTTTAATATACTCTAATCCCTTATAGTGATGGCACACATTCGGCATGTAATGCTGTTTGAATACAAGAAGGGAAACAACGTCTCTGTAGCGACAAAGGATATCAAAGAAGTTTATGGAAATGTTTTGAACATTCGTAAGTGTTCAGCTAATTTCGTTCAGTGACTTTAGCCTTAAAACTGTGATGGCAGGGGCCGACATGTTGAGTCTAACCCAAGGCAACATACTCGTAAAATGGCCCTGAGATTGCATGTCTATGATGAAACAATAGGTAAACATGTAAGGAATATAGGAAAACTCTATAAAGGTGATTGGGTGTCTCACGAACTCGCCGATGATCATCGTTGCTTTGTCTCTTCTGGCGCGTGAACCATTTTTGGACAGAATTGTCACCAGTGATGAAAAATGGATTCATAGTCCATTCTTCACAGTTTGAATCAAAAGACTTTAATCAGAGCAGCTTGTTTGTATGGCTGATCAAAATCTATTACTTGTTACACCTTTGAAGACAAACAGTAAGTGGCAGTTTTATATCACTGGATGTCTTCTTGAACTTGTAGTTATTACATGACGATCATATGTAGTTGTGTAAAAGATTTCAAAGCTTCACACTCACAGTTTGACACCCAAGGGTATTTCATCTTTAGTTCTGAAATCCTATAATTTATATCCTTTGAATCAGAATCAAAGGATGCAGACAAACAAATTTCGAGAACACCTAGTCATTTCTTATTTTAAGAATTCAGTTAAATGTAATCATTTCATTCTGATGCCTTTTCGGTAGTTAGTACTGCTTCATTTGAAATACAGTTCTATTATGGTACTTCTAATAACCTTACATTAATAACAAGTACAGTTTAAGAATCTAACAAGTTTTGTTAACCTTCCAGTAGTGACCAGTGTAGTTTAATAACATTCCAATCTAACAAGTTCTGTTAACCTTCCAGTAGTGACCAGTGTAGTTTAAGAACATTCCAATCTAGCAAGTTCTGTTAAACTTCCAGTAGTGACCAGTGTAGTTTAATAACATTCCAATCTAGCAAGTTCTGTTAACCTTCCAGTAGTTACCAGTGTAGTTTA
Organism: Limulus polyphemus; assembly: GCF_000517525.1. Taxonomy (NCBI): domain Eukaryota; kingdom Metazoa; phylum Arthropoda; class Merostomata; order Xiphosura; family Limulidae; genus Limulus; species Limulus polyphemus. The sequence goes on from NW_013673312.1 coordinate 34,272, forward strand.
ATAACATTCCAATCTAGCAAGTCCTGTTAACCTTCCAGTAGTGACCAGTGTAGTTTAAGAACATTCCAAAATGGCAAGTTCTGTTAAACTTCCAAGTGACCAGTGTAGTTTAAAAACATTCCAAGATAGCAAGTCCTGTTAACCTTCCAGTAGTGACCAGTGTAGGTTAAGAACATTCCAATCTAGCAAGTTCTGTTAACCTTCCAGTAGTGACCAGTGTAGTTTAAGAACATTCCAATCTGTCAAATCCTGTTAATCGTGTATTCATACAGTACAAGTTTAGTATATATTGGTAAGATTTTACATCTAAGCTACAAGTTGGTTGGTTTTCTACTAGATCAAACTGTTAAAATGGAGTTTGTTTGGGTAGATCAGATCAGTAATTGTGGTAAAACCGTACAACTATCATCAAATTCACTAGCATTCCAGGATATTAAGAATCTCGAACTGGAGAAACCTTTCTATAAACTTACTTTCAACACTGCACAAAATTGTTAAGAAGACAATTTTGTCCATGGATATTAATATTTTTGAAATCATGTAACTGAGAAAAAGTAAACTTATGATGTTATACAATTTTCCTGTTTTACTAAGATTTACTGACACGAGACTTCACATGTATACTTCAAGGCCTTTAATTCCTCAGATATACAACATCAATTGATTAATTCTTCTTCTTAGACACACCAACAGTCCTTCCTCTGCGACCAGTGGTTTTAGTGTGCTGTCCTCTGACCCGGAGACTACAAAGTTTTATAAAACAAAGTTAGTTAAAATATCACCACATGTATAAACCTGTTACGAATGTAATATTAATAACAGGGACTACTACGTGTACATGAAAAATAAAACAGTCATTATGTCTATTATGAAATAATATTTGGTAATGATTTTTACACATAACAAAGAAGGTTTAAACTATTACACATTTATAAATAATATATTTTAGTGTTTTTACGACACTTTAGGCTAAGGTTAGCATGTTGTATTACTTGAATACTGCTTATATAGATACTGTTTATACAGCTATTAAGACAACATATAGTTCCCAACTGTCCATGGACTCTTGTTAGATACCGTTTATACAGCTATTAAGACAACATATAGTTCCCAACTGTCCATGGACTCTTGTTAGATACCGTTTATACAGCTATTAAGACAACATATAGTTCCCAACTGTCCATGGACTCTTGTTAGATACCGTTTATATAGCTATTAAGACAACATACAGTTCCCAAAAGTCCATGGACTCTTGTTAGATACTGTTTATATAGCTATTAAGACAACTTACAGTTCCCAACAGTCCAAGTACTCTTGTTAGATACTGTTTATATAGCTATCAGAACAACATACAGTTCCCAACAGTCCATGGACTCTTGTTAGATACTGTTTATATAGCTATTAAGACAACATACAGTTCCCAACAGTATCTAACAAGAGTCCATGGACACTTGTTAGATACTGCTTATATAGCTATTAGAACAACATACATTTCCCAACTGTCCATGGACTCTTGTTAGACACCGTTTATATAGCTATTAGAACAACATACAGTTCCCAACAGTCCATGGACACTTGTTAGACACCGTTTATATAGCTATTAGAAGAGTCCATGGACAGTTGGGAACTGTATGTTGTCTTAATAGCTATATAAACAGTATCTAACAAGAGTCCATGGACAGTTAGGAACTGTATGTTGAATAGCTATATAAACAGTATCTAACAAACTGTTGGGAATTGTATGTTGTTCTTAGCTATTAGAACAACATACAGTTCCCAACAGTCCATGGACTCTTGTTAGATACTGTTTATACAGCTATTAAGACAACATACGAGTCCTTGGACAGTTGGGAACTTATAAACAGTGTCTAACAATAGCTATTAAGACAATATTATTTATCAACAATTAAAAGTTTACCTATATAATGATATTAATTTTGTTAAACCCAACCTATTCAATATGATGTATAATTACATCTTTAACCCTCTTTTCCCATGTATTCCACAATACTCAGTGCTTCACTTCTTTATTTGAAGTGTAGAGTATGATTGTTTTAACAGAGCAGTCAAATAGCCAAAAATAACATTTAAATCATGCAACAATATTTTCCTGGAAATGGAAAAACCAAACATGCTGAATAAATAATTTACAGAAATACTGAGCTAAACAATATCAATGAATGAAGAAAAAAGATAACAGAATATTACTTTTGTCAATATTATGATGTTTATCTACCACATAAAGAAGTACCGGTGGCCAATGTATCACAAAAAAACTACAACATCTAATCTTGTACAAATAGATAAGGCCTATATTAAATTTAATAACAACTGTACTGTATAGAATGAACAATCACTTAATGTCTTTGAATAATTAGGACATTTAGGCCTAATACATAAATGAAAATGTTACAAATAAGTATTAAAATTGATAGATTTCAGTACTTCTACTCATTAGAGGCTTATGTTTACAATACCAGTGCTCTTCTAGAACTTGAGATTACAAAACCGTGTATTTTAGTATATTTTTTATTCTAAGAATTTTTCCCACAAATTTATGCTTTAAAAATCATAAAATTAACCAAGAAAAACTGGCATATTGTGGAAGGTTATGTTCGATATATACAAGTATTATGTTTTACATCAAATGTTGGTATTCTAACGAAAACATTAAACTTTAATCTCAAGATTTTCAAACATCACTGATGACTCACCCCCAGAAATGTCTAAGTCCACGGTGAGCCCGAATCTTTTTCAATCTTTCCAAGTCCTCTCGAAGCTTGTTATCAAGAGCATTAGATACTACCTGGCTGTATTTTCCATCCTTTACATCTTTTTGTCTGTTTAGGAACCAGTCGGGAATTTTATATTGTCGGGGGTTAGTCATGATAGTGATCAGCTTCTCCACCTAGTGAGAAAAAATATTCTAATTACCACACCTGCAGTGTTCGAAGGCTTAACACATACAGACAATCAAGAACAAAAGTCTTTCTATTAACACTGAAATATTACTCAGACAACATTTGTAAGATAACTAGACACTAATACAGTGCAACTTGGTGTTTCCTGTCCATTCGATGATACTGTCATTCCTTATTCCTTCCCAGTTACACATTTGACACAGTACTAAAACAGTACCATGAAATGGACAGTAAACATTAGTACTA
>NW_013673313.1:0-6801 GCF_000517525.1 Limulus polyphemus
CAAAAAAACACTTTTTTCCATTTTCCTAAAAAATTCATATTTTCACCTAAAACCAAAGGTTTCCCAAATTTTGAAAAAAATAGATTTTCTTCATATTTCAACAAAAAGATGACCTTGATGTAAGACTTTCAAAATAGAGATCCTTTTATCAAAATCTCTAATAGTTATTTCATAATCACTTATCAAACTTTCGGATAGTGTCGATTTTACTGTTGTTGTTTTTTGTCTTCAATTATATTATAAACAAAGAAGAGCTTTAAGAATAACATCATTCAAACAAAATTCCAACTATAGAAAACCATGTAGTCTTCTTATCATATAAACTCCCCCTTTTGGATTATTTTTACTCTAGGTTAACGAAAGTTCGTTTTTTAGCATTTATAGGGAGATAATGTTTTTCGTCAATGCTATAATGTTTCAATTTTGAGTATTTCGACGAAATAAACACTATCGGATATTTTTCTATTAATTTTGTGTCAAAAAAACACATTTTTCCATTTTCCTTAAAAATTCATATTTTCGCCAAAAACAATGTTTTTTCCCTAAATTTTGAAAAAAATAGATTTTCTTCATATTTCAACAAAAGATGCCCTTGATGTAAGACTTTCAAAATAGAGATCTTTTATCAAAATCTCTAATAGTTATTTCAGAATCTCTTATACAAAGTTTCGAATAGTGTCGATTTTATTGTTGTTGTTTTTTGTCTTCAATTATAGTATAAACAAAGAAGAGCTTTAAGAATAACATCATTCAAACAAAATTCCAACTATAAAAGTCATGTATTCTTCTTGTCAAATAAACTCCACCTTTTGGATTGTTTTTACTCTGGGTTAGCAAAAGTTGTCTGTCGAATGGCAAACTGTTATGGGAGCCATTAGTGTATTTACCACATTACTACTTAGAATCGTTACACTGCCTGTACTTCTATAAGCATGATGATGGTGTAGCACGCGTTTCTTATTAACATGTGACTGCACTGTCATACAGCTCATTTTCATATTTAATATAATTCCATATTTTTTTGCGTTTTATATTAATTTTATTTACTGTTTCCGTACCACATTTCAGTACCCTATTTGGACTCATTTTAATTATATTGAATTCTGGTTAAATGTAGATTTATTTATGCTCAGATTTTGTGTGTCTTAGTTAAGGTTCGCTTAGGAATTGCATGCTTCCAGATCCTGTTCGATTCTGTGCTTTTATTGCAAAATACAAATTCAGCTTTTTGCACTCTGTTCATAGTGTGGAATCGAATTTCTGATGTTAGCATTGTAGTCCGTAAACCGATAATTTCAGATGTAAACCGACTACTGACCCATTTTGGATTTAAAAAAAAAAAGGAAAATTCATCCGAAAGAAGCATTATTGCATCTTTAAAATTATCTTTTGACGTTAATATTCACGAAACTACGCATTGCCTGTTAAATCTGTATGAATAAAATTTGTATTTTAATTAATTATAATTATCATGAAATAGTTAATATATCATGGTTGATAATGACCTAATGACAAAAATGTTTGGAAAAAGGGAGTTATAATGCAATCAAGTGTATTTTATTTGGTAATATCTTAGAATAAATCACAGTTTTTTGTGATTTATTTTATGATAGTTTGGTTGTAGTCGGTAACGAAATAATTTCCCTTCCTCTATACTCTTTCATTTGTAAGTAATTTGTCTCAAAGAATTAGTTTTAGTACTTTTATTGCTGTCTTCGTTAAGGCCTTATTCAATCTGCTATACCAGTCATCAACTTGGTCGAAAGTTGCTGTCTTTTGCAATATCATTCAAATGAAAATTAGGTGATACTTTAAAGAATAAATATCGAATTGATTGTTCACATTAATTGCATTTTATATAACCTAGCATTTTTTATAGTTTTTCCGGCCATCTACGTACTTTTCCTTTTGCTCTTTCCATACATTACGTCGAATTAACTGTAAATTACACTGAAAAATGTCCGAAATAAATTAATTACGAAGTCAATCTGATGTTTCGTCTGATTGAGTTTCAGAAACACCAAAAAGCTGCGGTTAGTATTGTTATCTATTGGAATTTTCGGACACATTAACTCTTATCATGAATAATTGTCACTTTGAAAATAATATGTTAGTAATCATGTGAACCGTTATATTAAAATATCTATCGTTCAGTGCCATAAACTCAGATTACTCTGATCATTATTGGTTTACAAACTAATGGTTTACTGAACAGGCTTACAGTTGTTTCCCATTAAGTTTGAAATTTATCCTAATCGCTGTATATATGCTTTAATCAGCTTATTATAGCGCTTCAGCGGCATGTCTGCGGACTTAAAACGCTAGAATCTGGATTTCGATGCTCGTGGATTTTGTAGCTTTGTGCCAAATTATAAACAAACAAACAAAAGCGCTCCAGTGAATATTCATTTGTCTCTCCGTCCATTGCACTTTTACAGCGACATTTTAAAATTTGATTATTCGCCATATTTCAGAGGTAGGAGAAAAGCCAGTACATCGTTATAGAATGATACGGTTTCAAGAAATGTTTGGAAAATTTCAATTTCTCCTGTTTAAACTTTAAAGATGGATTCATTCTCAAAACCAAAAAATTGCACAAGTTATTTAAAATGTCTTTTTTTTTTCTTGGAAGTGTAAGGCATAAAACCTATACTAAAACGTTTCGTAGTTAAGCAAAGTGAGGATCCAGCTCAAACATACATCCAATAAAAAACCATACAGTACTCAACTAAATTTCATAGAGAAGTAAAATTTCATTCAACATCTTGTGACTCAAACAATTATAAATTTCAATACACCTACAGCTAACTTAAGATGTAAAAATCGCCATGGATATTATCATCATGATGTTTAGTATAAATTCTAACTACAAATCTAATAAAACAAAAATTTAAATATATGAAAAGTCCAATACTGATATAAGCGTTACTTCTGTTTAATATTTGCAATAACATTGGTTCAGTCTGTTACCGACTTCAGCATCTCTACTGTCTAATATTTATATCACATTCAGTTAAGTCCAGTTCTAGCACCAGCATCTCTACTGTATAACATTTGTATTACATTTACTCTGGTCACCTACTAAAACCAGCATCTCTACTGTATGACATTTTTATTACATTTACTCTGGTTCACTACTAAAACCAGCATCTCTACTGTCTAGCATTTGTATTACATTTCGTCCGGTCCACTACTAAAACCAGCATCCCTACTGTATAACATTTGTATTACATTTACTCTGGTCCACTACTAAAACCAGCATCTCTACTGTATAACATTTGTATTACATTTACTCTGGTCCACTACTAAAACCAGCATCTCTACTGTATAACATTTGTATTACATTTACTCTGGTTCACTACTAAAACCAGCATCTCTACTGTATAACATTTGTATTACATTTACTCTGGTCCACTACTAAAACCAGTATCTCTACTGTCTAACATTTATATTACATTTCGTCCGGTCCACAACTAAAACCAGCATCTCTACTGTCTAACATTTGTATTACATTTACTCTGGTCCACTACTAAAACCAGCATCTCTAATGTATAACATTTGTATTTGTTTTAGTGCAAATTTGCACAATAGCGTATCAGTACTTTGTCCATCGCGGGGAATCAAACCCCTGATTTTAGCATTGTAAGTCCGTAAACTATTTTAATGGAGAGAAAAAAAATCTTTCGAATGTAGGTGATCGATGTTCAGTATGATGGCTATGACGAGGGAATTCTACGTTAATCTTGACGATCTTTCTACAGACCATCCACTGTACATGAAGTTAAACTTCAATAACCACACTTGAATAAACAAAAGGTGCATAATTCAACTGGAGCTACACCCGAGGCTTCACGAGTATGTAACCGAATGATATTGTTGTGATTCCAGGTCCATTGTTCACATCCTTGTTCGTTATATTATTAATGGTGCTCAGATATAAAGCATTAATGTGGCTTTTTGGGTAGGGAGATAGAAGTGCAAATGGATATAGTAACAACCTAAGCTATAAATCTACCTGTAGCGGCTTTTCCTACAGCGCACGGCTGGCACCTTCAGCCACATTATTCCTATCAAGTTCGAATAACCGTCTGTATACTTAATATGCTAGAATTTCTGGATCCAAATATGTAACAGATCACTAATATATCAAAATCTGTCAGATTATTGCCAAGATGTATTATATATGGTTATTTCTTTATAGGATCTTAAGGATAGCATTTATGGTACAGATATGTTCAGTATAAGCAAAGTTTAAAATATGCAAATATCATTACATTGCTGTCGTTCCTATCTATGGAAATCAGTAATTTATTGAAAACGCACTGCATTATTGCCAAATTGATAAATAACCTACAAGTGCTAGCTATTTCCAACCTATAAATGAGTTATTTGGACCAGATTGTCACCAGATATTCACGGATCCAATGGTATAATCTAACATCATTTCTAATATAAAATATATATTTTATTTCTATATTAACAGTTCCGTAGAGATTATAAAAAAAAAAATTATTAGCTTGTTTGCTATGAGTATTGACATTCCCAAGTTGGTCAGCAGTAATTTTACAGTCGTATAACACTAAAATACGGGACTCGGCAGAGCGCAGAAGGCTCTTGTTTAAACAAACACTGATCTATGTAGAGCTGGAGAAATCCAAGTAGCTGAACCCCATAAAGCAGAATAGAATTTTATAATGAATATCGTTTGAATGTTTAACTGCAATTAATTAAGGAAAACCAAGACAGTTATACTTTTCACAAGTATTTCATTTATTACGGTCATGGTTCTGGCGAAATCGTGGTCGTTGTAAATGAAATATCAGTGAAAAGTACAAGTGTCTTTCCTATTCTTAATTTTGCTTTTCATAACTGTATTTATCTCTATTGTATTTTATATTATGTGTACTTGTGCGATTGTGCTGCCACTACTATATCATTTATATAATTAAATCCTCAGTTGTATTAAGTTGATCAAATATTTATAATTTTTATTCAAGTATTGTTTCTAACAACAAAATGTTCACTTCGAATAGCATTAATAATGTCCCCAGTGGTTTAGCGACAAGTATCAAGGCTTACAACTCTAAAAGCCGGATTTCGATACCTGTATTCATCACAGCATAGATAGCCCATTGTGTATCTTTGTGCTTAACTACAAACAAACAAACATATCAGTAACTAGTGCTTGTTCTTATGACCGATATTAGTATTAAATACTACGTGTTATATAATAGATGAATTATTCAGGCATGTTTGTTTGTGTTGTTTTGAAATTAAGCACAAAGCTACACAATGGGCTATCTGTGCTCTGCTCCCACGGGTATCGAAACCCGGTTTCTAGCGTTGTAAGTCGGCAGACATACCGCTGTGCCACGGGGGGGGGGGGGCTTGTTCAGGCACAAGCTGTACGATATACTAATGTAATTAAAGCATGCATCTATAGTTTATCCCTTTTTAAATAAGGTTTATTCACCTTATTTATGATACCTTGTCTAACTATTTTGATAGAAATATTCAATTACCAAGTTTTAGAAAAAAACAAAAAAAACACTGATGTACTCCAGAAATGTGACAGTTCTGGTATCATCGACGCAAGAATCGAACTCTGTGTCACGGAAACCATGTGTAGATTCTTTTCCGTTGGTAGCTTACTAGAATAAAATCACAAATAAATGGTCCTCATCTATGGATAGATTATGCTCGTTTTATAGAATATCTTAACAGCGGAAACCGAATTATCCGAAGAATGTGTAATTGGAGAAACTTCGTGTAGTTTTAACATATAAAATTCCACTAAATCTCTAGTAACTACGAAACGAAATTATTCACTGGCCGCCCCTGGAAAGTGAAATATCAAAATTCCATGGCTATCTTCTTCTCAACAGTATTTTATTTTAGAGTAGCATAGTGAACAAGGACAAAGCTTCCTTAATGTACTTTCTTCCGAAGAAATTGATACATCATAAAAAAAGAATGACAAAGGAGACGCAGCTGCATCCTGTGTTGAATGCACTAGTGATGTATCACCTGTCTTTTCTTGGTTAAAGCACACTTAATGCTCTTCATTTTAAACTGATGATTGTGTGATTTTTCTTTAACAGTAAGATGTTTCCGAATAAATATATATCTTGTATAAATGGCATGATTCAGTCACAGGCATTGTTTGTTTAAATTAAAATGTTGTTGGCCAGCACCGAATTGTGACTCAGTCACAGGCGTTGTTTGTTTGAATTGAAATTGTTGGCCAGCACCGAATTGTGACTCAGTCACAGGCGTTGTCTGTTTAAATTAAAATGTTGTTGGCCAGCACCGAATTGTGACTCAGTCACAGGCGTTGTTTGTTTGAATTGAAATGCTGTTGGCCAGCACAAAGTTGTGACTCAGTCACAGGCATTGTTTGTTTAAATTAAAATGTTGTTGGCCAGCACAAAGTTGTGACTCAGTGACAGGCATTGTTTGTTTAAATTAAAATATTGTTGGCCAGCACCGAGTTGTGACTCAGTCACAGGCATTGTTTGTTTAAATTAAAATGTTGTTGGCCATTGTCTGTTTAATTTAAAATGTTGTAGACCAGAACAAAGTTGTGACTCAGTCACAGACATTGTCTGTTTCAATTAAAATGTTATTGGCCAGCACAGAGTTGTGTGACTCAGTCACAGGCATTGTTTGTTTGAACTGAAATGTTGTTGGCCAGCACAGAGTTGTGATTCAGTCACAGGCATTGTTTGTTTAAATTAAAATGTTGTTGGCCAGCACGAAGTTGTGACTCAGTGACAGGCATTGTTTGTTTAAATTAAAATG
>NW_013673313.1:7522-18727 GCF_000517525.1 Limulus polyphemus
TCTTTAGGATGAAAATATAATTGTACTGTATTCGTTAGTTTTGGGGATTCTGTCGTATAATATATTACAAAACTTAAGGAAACTTTGTCATAGATCTAATTACACAGGCCTGCGATGGTTTTATTGTCTTGACATCTTTACATGTTCTACAGTAGTTCCTGTACACTGAATCCGAAAATGATATCCATTTTTCTCCATCACGTACAGATTTTTCACAAAACGTCATACCGCAATACATAAAAGAAAGACTGAAAATTTTGTAGTTTTGAGACTAAAAGACGTAGATTTAACACACACAAAAATCAGGATGAATCGGATTCATATTCGTTTGCCATCAATGTTTTTCCCTTTTTTTCAGTTTGTTTGTATTTTTGTTAACAAACATAATAATAAAAAAAATGTCAATTGTGGTAAACGAAATAATAATTTGATCTAAGTAAGAGTTGTTTATTTTTCTTCCCGATTTGTAAAGAAAAATAAAAATCCTTACGTGATAGAAAAAAAATAATATTATTTACGAAATCTGCGTAGCTGAATTGTGAATAATCCGTTATTAAAACCAAAACAACTTTTATGAAGTTTAGATTCGCCTTTCTTCCAAATGTGATAGAAATAACTCATAATACAAGACCGTTTATGGCAAAGCAGCTATGACTATTTTCCATCGGCCCTAATTTTGAACTTCCAACTTCAGGGAAGGGAACCAGCTGACAACACCCTCCGCCAATTCTTGGGCTAACGAATAGTGGGATTGACCGTCACATTATAAAGCTCATCTACACCAGGTTTAGATTCTGCGACCGGATATTTCGAATCGAATGCCCCAACCACCAAGGCTTAAATATACTTAAACAAAGTGTATGGTATTTTGTGACAAAGCAAAAAATCACAGTAAGATAGTTATGTTGTAAAAACAGTGCATTAAGTTTCCATAAAATAATGATACATCAAGTTCATAGCCTTGGGTGGTCATATATTGTATATTATGTGTTGATATATTGTATATATCAAAGATTTAAAACAAATCAGTTATAGTAAGTAAACTTAGTATTCCGAAACTAGCTAATCTACTAAGGGAGGCCTAGTTCAATCTACACTTTGGTCAACGCGTGTTACTGGGTTATGCTAGTTTCAGAGAAATTAGACCTCGAAATTAAACATTTTTTGCAATATTAGGTTTATTTATTATATCTACTATTGTGTGACTATATAATGTGAAGAACTGAATAGTGGCCAATGACACCATTTCTTCACTTCACCTATCCAGTGTATAGGTTTTTCTCATAGTGACTACAAAGCACGTTCACATGAACATTATATTTGAAATCAGTTACAGTCAATTACTGTGCGCTATACAAAAAAGCAAAATATCTTAGACAAAGATTAAAACCAATAATTGAAGTTTAAACATATTTTTCTCTGTGCTAAGCAGTTCGTTTTTTTTCTGTAATTTACCTTTAAGCAGGTGGACAAGAATAAAGTAAAAATACATTTAGTTGACTGTTTTCATTGAATCGTCGTGAAACTTTATACCTAAAATTTAAAAATATATGTATCAACATGTATGCATTTCAAAAACAACAATCAAGCGGGAAAGCTTGGTCGAAGAAACACGTGCACCGAATTTTAACAAAGAAAGGATGTCCAATAATTGGTGTGGTAGCTTTATTAGTAAATATTATTGACCACACACTTCATCTGGGATGTTCTATTTAAAAAAGGTGTTCAACACATCTCATGCTTACGTTTTTATTTAATAACCAATAATTAGTGTGGTAGCTTTATTGGTAAATATTATCGACCACACACTTCATCTGGGATGTTCTATTTAAAAAAGGTGTTCAACACATCTCATGCTTACGTTTTTATTTAATAACCAATAATTAGTGTGGTAGCTTTATTAGTAAATATTATCGACCACACACTTCATCTGGGATGTTCTATTTAAAAAAGGTGTTCAACACACCTCATACTTATGTTTTTATTTAATAACCAATAATTAGTGTGGTAGCTTTATTAATAAATATTATTGACCACACACTTCATCTGGGATGTTCTATTTACAAATACTTTTTGTAAATATGCGAAATCTAGATTGCAATCTGTTTATTAAACAATTATGTTTATCTTTTGATTTAATAATTTCGAAATTACAATAAATAATTATAAGAAAACTAAATATGATCAACTCCTATCAAAACTGTAATTATGTGGATTCAAAATTGGTTTATTCAATTAAAATCAAACTCTTAATAGAAAAGAGAAAACCATTTTCGACTATAATTACATAACTTGATTCTTTGATTTCCCCCAAAGGTACACGAGCATTATGATCGATGTTGAAGATATAGAGGGAAGATCGCTAGTAAATACTACCCATCGTCAATTCTTCTCTGATCAGATAGTGGGTTTTAACTGTCACTCTTACAAAGCTTTTTTTTTTACTTGTCGGTTTCGAAACGTGGACCATTGAGGCTCAGTTCCAAAGTACAACATGTTAACAACTGGGCCTGCGCTCAGGCCAATCAGAAAATAACACAAACAAATAAGAGGCAAATATATATACAAACACACACACACACACATACATACACAACTTCGCATATATACGAACTATCATATACATGATATACAAAACTATCATGTACAAGATAGTTTAAAGTACAAACCACGAATTCTATTATCAGTTTTCTGAAATTTTACTGGGGCAGACTACTATATCACTTAGAATCAAGGTGTAATTAGTCTTAAGTAGCATGCTAATAATTTAGTTTCACATAAATATCAATAGGTGGTGCTATTCGCGTTCAGTTGTATTGATCCATACGAACAATAGTACAAACAGGCAGTAAACTACGATTTCAACTGTTTTAATGTGTAGAAACAAAAAGATATTTTAACGATATGGATGATATATGTAGTTTGGAAGTTATTCTGTTGTAGTGATGATGGAACTTTAAGTGAAAATAAAAGGCTCAAACATCAAAACTTTATAGCCTTAATACTCTCATTAGTCAAAAATATTACGTTTAAGTTTCATTACAATAAAATGTTCTGTTATTTCACCAGGATATATCTGTAAACTCACTGTTAGAAAGTCAGGGGATAATTCGTTATTTTTCAATAGCCAAACTTTACTGTATTGTCTTAACCATGGAGACCAGAATGTGTAGAATAAGCGTCACAGTGGAGTATATAACTCTGAGTTATATTAGTGTCTTTACTTTAGAAGTGCACATTATATATTTAAAATATTCAGTCTCGAACATATTTTCTACAGATTGAAGTACTTTGAAGTTCGACCGTGCTCTTCGGGATTTCCTTTCCTTACTTCTTTATATAATTAAGTTGAAATGCCATCTATATAAAGGCTATTAGGTAGCGTTAATACAAACACGTTAATGGGGTTGTTAGGAAGCTTAAAGTACACGCAACTAAATCCATGATCATTAAAATGTGTCATTCCAAGAAAGAGATGAAGCCAGTGCAAGGTTAGAAGTTCGTGTAGTATCTCTACCGAACCTCATTTACGAAATGCGTTTCAGTTACGCTATCAGCTTCAGTATTTGTAGCGGAGAATGCACATCATTACGTTAGGTCATCGAGTTCAATATTCTCCATCTTCAAGGCACATACTAGCGTATTTTATGCAGTGAATTTGTCATCCTAAACATGCCACAGAGAACTCTTATATGCTATGCACCTATCCTTAGGCCTCACCAAACTAATTGAACTCTGTTTACCATGACATCAGACAAATACTAAAGTATTCAGGCTAACTATTCTTCACGAAGAAATAGTATATATAGGCACAGTTATGCCACCAGATGGCATTCCACTCAGTCTGTGGATCTGAAACCTAACGTTAGACATACTTGCTACATAGACATACTTTTAGGTGTGTAAACATGCTTGTCGTAATGTGGAAAACGTTGAAACTGAGACAGCATTTTGTAGCTAAAGTATTTTTTTTAATATCCCTAAAATAGGATAGCACCCTCAAAATAGGACCTGTAGCAAAGTTTGAAGTAAAAACAGGAAACGAAACGATGAACTACGACTACGATATCAATGTAGAAATATGTTGATTGAAAGACATTTTTTATATCTATCTTTACCAAAGTATTCTATAGAAACTATATATCAACTTCTATAGAAATGAAGCTTCTATAAAATTATATCAAACATATGTGATCAAATGAATTATAAAAATGGTCTTATTCCACATCTAAAAATTAACTATGTTGTATTTGTCTCACAAAGAATTTTTGTGATTACATTTCTTTCGCTTTTGTTTTATCAATGATACAATTTATACCAAAAAAAGCAATATATATATAACAAAGTTGTTAAAAGGATAAATATTCATATATTAAAATCGATAAAAGCGGTTGCAACTTGCAGAAAAACAAAATCTTGTTAATTTACATCGATATCCAAATCTTCCCTTTACCACGTTTACACAAATAGAAGATCTGCCGGTGAATCAAGAGTAATTCTAAGAGGTTTTAACGTTAACATTCTGGTTTCGCTGCTCGCGGTGGTCAAAGTAGAGATAGCTCATTGTGTAGATTTGCGCTTAACAATAAAGAAACACAGCGTACCACTGATTAACAACAAACAAACACAGCGTACCACTGATTAACAACAAACAAACACAGCGTACCACTGATTAACAACAAACAAACACAGCGTACCACTGTTTAACAACAAACAAATACAGCGTACCACTGTGTAATAATAAACAAACACAGCGTACCACTGTTTAACAACAAACAAACACAGCGTACCACTGATTAACAACAAACAAACACAGCGTACCAGTGATTAACAACAAACAAACACAGTGTACCACTGTTTAATAATGTACAAACACAGCGTACCATTGTTTAACAATAAACAAACACAGCGTACCATTGTATAATAATAGACAAACACAGAGTACCACTATTTAATAATAAACAAACACAACGTACCACTGTTTAACAACAAACAAACACAGCGTACCACTGTTTAACAATGTACAAACACAGCGTACTATTGTTTAACAATAAACAAATACAGCGTACCACTGTTTAACAATAAAGAAACATAGCGTACCATTGTTTAACAATAAACAAACACAGCGTACCACTGTTTAACAACAAACAAACACAGCGTACCACTGTTTAATAATAAACATACACAGTGTACCATTGTATAATAATAAACAAACACAGCGTACCACTGATTAACAACAAACAAACACAGCGTACCACTGTATAATAATAAACAAACACAGAGTACCACTGTTTAATAATAAACAAACACAGCGTACCATTGTTTAACAATAAAGAAACACAGCGTACCACTGTTTAACACTAAACAAACACAGCGTACCACTGTTTAACACTAAACAAACACAGCGTATCACTCTCACATTTTGAACGTGTGCAGGATAGTTTTAACTATAATTCAAGGGAAAACAATATCTAAAAACTTGATGTAAATGCAACCATTGGTTCTTGTTCGTAACATTGTTCACTCTTCTTTTTTTGTGTCTTAATAGGTTCTTGAATGTTACGCTAACTATACAAATTGCGTTCAGCAATCATTATAGATCCCCCCCCCCAATTAACCGAAGGTTTAGTATTATGAATATATATACAAATTGCGTTCAGCAATCATTATAGACCCACAATTAGCCGAAGGTTTAGTATTATGCATATATATACAAATTGCGTTCAGCAATCATTATAGACCCCCCCCCCAATTAACCGAAGGTTTAGTATTATGAATATGTATACAAATTGGGTTCAGCAATCATTATAGACCCTCCCAGTTAACCGAAGGTTTAGTATTATGAATATGTATACAAACTGGGTTCTGCAATCATTATAGACCGCCCCCCAAATTTGGATCAGCAAAACTTTCATTCCTTACGAATAAGTAAAACTATATTAGTGTTATAGTATTGTTTACCACTTGTAGTGCATTAGTATTCTAGTATTGTTTACCACTTGTAGTACATTAGTGTTCTAGTATTGTTTACCACTTGCATTACATTAGTGTTCTAGTATTGTTTACCACTTGCATTACATTAGTGTTCTAGTATTGTTTACCACTTGTAGTACATTAGTGTGCTAGTATTGTTTACCACTTGTAGTGCATTAGTGTTCTAGTATTGTTTACCACTTGTAGTACATTAGTGTTCTAGTATTGTTTACTACTTGTATTACATTGGTGTTATAATATTGTTTACCACTTGTATTACATTAGTGTTCTAGTATTGTTTACCACTTGTATTACATTAGTGTTCTAGTATTGTTTACCACTTGTATTACATTAGTGTTCTAGTATTGTTTACCACTTGTAGTACATTAGTGTTATAATATTGTTTACCACTTGTATTACATTAGTGTTCTAGTATTGTTTACCACTTGTATTACATTAGTGTTCTAGTATTGTTTACCACTTGTATTACATTAGTGTTCTAGTATTGTTTACCACTTGTATTACATTAGTGTTCTAGTATTGTTTACCGCTTGTATTACATTAGTGTTCTAGTATTGTTTACCACTTGTATTACATTAGTGTTCTAGTATTGTTTACCACTTGTATTACATTAGTGTTATAATATTGTTTACCACTTGTATTACATTAGTGTTCTAGTATTGTTTACCACTTGTAGTACATTAGTGTTCTAGTATTGTTTACCACTTGTATTACATTAGTGTTCTAGTATTGTTTACCACTTGTATTACATTAGTGTTCTAGTATTGTTTACCACTTGTAGTACATTAGTGTGCTAGTATTGTTTACCACTTGTAGTACATTAGTGTTATAATATTGTTTACTACTTGTATTACATTGGTGTTATAATATTGTTTACCACTTGTAGTACATTAGTGTGCTAGTATTGTTTACCACTTGTAGTACATTAGTGTTCTAGTATTGTTTACCACTTGTATTACATTAGTGTTCTAGTATTGTTTACCGCTTGTATTACATTGGTGTTATAATATTGTTTGCCATTATAATGAATGTAATAAATTATGTGCTGAAGAATGTCATTTAGAACTTTGGCCTCTATGAAATAATTCTGAATCAAGAAAGTTCATGCTATTTCTTTGCCAACAACATTTCATTAGAAAGTATTTCAGTACATTTAAGCTATTCGTGGTTGACGACAATTCAATAAAAATTCTAGCTACTAACACGATAATCGGGCAATTTTAAGTTGTCTTCTGATTTATACTTATTACTTTTAGTACAAAGAGAATCTGTCAGGAAGTTTAAACAAATTGTACAATGAACCAATTCCTGTTGATCAGAGAAAAACTTTGATATGACCTTTAATCATACTCTGGCAAGTATCTTCATCCAATATGAAGAAGAAATCCATAGCATTGTAAACTATTGCTGACGTCATCTTTCATACAACGAAAACAAATAGGCAGTGACAAAGAGCATTGTTTGAAGTCCAACTTGGCATATACAGAACAAGAAAACATTTCATAAAGACAAGAAATGTAGCACTGAAAGATTTTAGTTCCTAATACATGTGTATGTTTTGCTTATTATCATTTAGCACTTATTGCAGCTAACATTACACTAATGTAAGTAGGATCTGGAGTTTGGGTTCAAGATTGAAAGGAGTACATCATTATAGATGCATACCGGAAAGTTTGAAGTAAGCTTTTGTCTTCAGATCAATACAATCACACGTGATCGTAATTAGTTACTTCTTGTAAATGTAATGATAAGAGGTAAAGAAAAACGTGAGGAGAATATGTATGATTTATGAATATAGGATCAATAGAATGAGCTTTTCTCTGCCCGAGTGTGGATAAATGTAATATGTGCTTCATGTTGTTGTTTAAGTTGTTGTTATTTGAAGTTAAGCATAAAGCTACACAATGAGTTATATGTGCTCGAAATCTGGTTTCAAGCGTTGTAAGTCCGTACATGTGCTTGAGTTTAGCTGATATTTTTGTAGCTCAAGAGACGAACTAATAAAATTCGGGTGTTTAATTTTTAAAGAGAATATATCTAGATGATTTATTTTGCAAGGATATAATTTTATGAGTTTTAGTCTGAACTTACAAATACATATAATTTTCTATAAAAAATATAAATTAGTATAATTCAACAAAACGAAAGACAACTATTTTGGAAATTTTTTTTTGTGTAAACTTTTCCTTCTGGTAAGTATTAAATGACTGTACTAGAAGTGAACCTATTTTATTTTCTCTAACGTAAAAAACTAAATTCAACTTAAGAAAATGGCGCAGCGGCAAGTCTCCGAACTTATAACCTCCCCCCCCCCCCGAAATAAAAAGAAAAAACGGTTTTTGGTACCTGTGGTGAACACAGCACAGAGTGCCCATTGTGTAGTGTTGTGTTGAATAACAAACAAACATAAGACAAAACAACGTGCTAAAAAAGGGTTTTTGTTTCGTTATCATATATTTCATCAAGTTAACAAACGCATCTGATTGTCCAAGCTGTTTTTTAGTAACCTCTCACACAAAGTACGGTGATGTTTTCATAAAAAAAAAGAAAACTACCAACAGTATAAAAAATGGTGTTTTAATATCTTAGGCTTTAAGTAGAACCGGAATGAACAACTTCCAACTTTAGCATTGAGTAAAAGGAAGATGATAATGGTACGAACGTTGCGTTGTTCGTTTGTTGTCAATAATGGTACGAACGTTGCGTTGTTCGTTTGTTGTAAATAAGTGTACGAACGTTGCGTTGTTCGTTGGTTGTCAATAATGGTACGAACGTTGCTTTGTTCGTTTGTTGTAAATAATTGTACGAACGTTGCGTTGTTCGTTTGTTGTCAATAACTGTACGAACGTTGCGTTGTTCGTTGGTTGTAATAATGGTACGAACGTTGCTTTGTTCGTTTATTGTAAATAATTGTACGAACGTTGCGTTGTTCGTTTGTTGTCAAGCGCAAAGCTGTACAATAAACTATACTGTGCTCTGCCCACCGCGGGTATCAAAACCCGATGTTTAGTTTTATAAGCCCCACAGGTTTACTGTTGTACTACAGGGGGGCAAACCAAGAACATAAGTACTCTTTAATTATACAGAAAAAATAATAAATGTATGGATACTGGATAGGGTAATATAATAAAATGTGCGCCAATAAATATGTATTGAGATAAAAAACTGAATCTCGCTATATACATACACGAAACAAGATAATGGATTTAGCCGAAATGTTCTTGTTTTTATTGAATCTCGCTATATACATACACGAAACAAGATAATGGATTTAGCCGAAATGTTCTTGTTTTTACTGAATCTCGCTATATACATACACGAAACAAGATAATGGATTTAGCCGAAATGTTCTTGTTTTTACTGAATCTCGCTATATACATACACGAAACAAGATAATGGATTTAGCCGAAATGTTCTTATTTTTACTGAATCTCGCTATATACATACACGAAACAAGATAATGGATTTAGCCGAAATGTTCTTGTTTTTATTGAATCTCGCTATATACATACACGAAACAAGATAATGGATTTAGCCGAAATGTTCTTATTTTTACTGGATCTCGCTATATACATACACGGAACAAGATAATGGATTTAGCCGAAATGTTCTTGTTTTTATTGAATCTCGCTATATACATACACGAAACAAGATAATGGATTTAGCCGAAATGTTCTTGTTTTTATTGAACAGAGATAAATGGTGCTCAGTAAGATAATTTGATCAGTATTTATCTCAGTGTTGAGGATTTCGAAATAGTCTTCGTGTTTTCACATTCTATACGGATTGCACAGGGATTTTACGTTCATGTATTGCGAGGTTCAAATATCCTGTTGTTTTCAATTGTCTTCGTGTTTGCACATTGTATACGGATTGAACTGGGATTTTACGTTCATGTATTACGAGATTCAAATTCCCTGTTGTTTTCAATTGTTTTCGTGTTTGCACATTGTATACGGATTGCACTGGGATTTTACGTTCATGTATGGCGAGGTTGAAATTCCCTGTTATTTTCAATTGTCTTCGTGTTTGCACATTGTATACGGATTGCACTGGGATTTTATGTTCATGTATTGCGCGGTTCAAATTCCCTGTTTTTTTTTCCGAATGTGATTAGTCTGGTATATACATCACACGTATACACACAGAGTATTCATGACGTAATAGATTTGGCGTCACCTCTTTTAAACAGAATAAACTCCAAAATCGGAACTGAAAGATAATTTCAGTTGGACCCAAGGAGAAAGAAAGATTTACCAGAATTAACGAATTGTAGTTTTCAAGATTACCCTGTGTTTAAGAAGAAAAGTGGGAGTAAGGGTAATGGGATACTTTGTAACGGTGAAAATAGATGAATTTTGTTCTCATTATTGTTCATAATTTAATGAATGATTTATGTAATAGGTTAGTAGATAAGCCTTTTTTTATCAAGCAAAGTTAAGTTCAATGATGTAAGGATTCATAGCTGGAACGTATTTTGTAGGTTCTGTTTAATAGCGATTGTTAGCTGGAACACATTTTGTAGGTTCTGTTTAATAGCGATTGTTAGCTGGAACACATTTTGTAGGTTCTGTTTAATAGCGATTGATAGCTGGAACGCATTTTGTAGGTTCTGTTTAATAGCGATTGATAGCTGGAACGCATTTTGTAGGTTCTGTTTAATAGCGATTGATAGCTGGAACGCATTTTGTAGGTTCTGTTTAATAGCGATTGATAGCTGGAACGCATTTTGTAGGTTCTGTTTAATAGCGATTGATAGCTGGAACGCATTTTGTAGGTTCTGTTTAATAACGATTGTTAGCTGGAACGTATTTTGTTGGTTCTGATTAATAGCGATTGTTAGCTGGAACGCATTTTGTTGGTTCTGTTTAATAGCGATTGTTAGCTGGAACACATTTTGTAGGTTCTGTTTAATAGCGATTGATAGCTGGAACACATTTTGTAGGTTCTGTCTAATAGCGATTGTTAGCTGAAACGCATTTTGTTGGTTCTGTTTAATAGAGATTGTTAGCTGGAACACATTTTGTAGGTTCCTTCTAATAGAGATTGTTAGCTGGAACACATTTTGTAGGTTCTGTTTAATAGCGATTGTTAGCTGGAACGCATTTTGTTGGTTCTGTCTAATAGCGATTGTTAGCTGAAACACATTATGTAGGTTCCTTCTAATAGAGATTGTTAGCTGGAACACATTTTGTAGGTTCTGTTTAACAG
>NW_013673313.1:18748-21969 GCF_000517525.1 Limulus polyphemus
CACATTATGTAGGTTCCTTCTAATAGAGATTGTTAGCTGGAACACATTTTGTAGGTTCTGTTTAACAGCGATTGTTAGCTGGAACGCATTTTGTTGGTTCTGTTTAACATGAAATAATAAAAAAAGATCGTTGTAATTGAGAGAAGTGAAACTGTCGAAAGTTGTATATAAATCAGTAGAAGTTGTTGTGTGTTTAGATACAGTAGTAGCCACGTTTGCTTGTTACAGAAATGTGTAAAAAATGATGTAAACGTATATTGTTCAAGATCACAAGTAAGTCAAAAAGTGAAAGGAATTTTAGGAACTAAGAAATGAGAGCTTTAGAGCGAAATTTGGCCAAGATTCTTTCTATGTCGTTGTCTTGTCGATGTTGGATGAACTGGGAGAGACACACTTTCCTCCCACCATGCAAGTTTATTCCACTATCACGTGGTCCTTTTTTAAAATGTTTGTCTTTGCATTAGCACAATATATTTAGCTATAGTTTGTTTTTATACTAAAGTCGTATTAACTAAAATCAGTTCCATTTTAATGTAATAATAACTTACATTAATGTTAGTTTGAGCTAGGTGGCCAAATACTGATAGTCAGAATACGTATTAATGGTGGAGAAGCTATTTAAACCTATTATTATCAGGTATGATCAACTTCTCAAGATTGAGTTATTATTTAGATTCCTCTGAAGTAATTAATTCAACGTTGAATATGTCTATCTGGCAACAAAGTGAATACAGGCTGCTAATCTACAAGCTACTGCAGATATGTTTTGTACTTAGCCAGTTGAACAGCTATGTTCATTTAAAATGAAAAACGTTTGCCGACGTTGAGCGAAATACAACCCCATAGGAACGCCACCATTTATTTTGTCAAACAGGTTATTGTTGGAATGTTATTGGATATTAGTGTAAAGCTATTCAAGAGCTATCTGAGTTAGCCGTCCCTAATTTGTAACTGATAGACTGGAGTGAGACTTCAAGTTAAAAAACCCTACCGTCAGCAGTTTTGTTACTCTTGTGTGACCGAATAGTGGAGTTTAGCCGTCATCTTCTTTATAACGCTTCCACGCCTTGAAAATACGGAATACGTTATACTTTTGCTGTAACGAGACACGGACATTGAACACGTAAAACCATTAGGCCCTATATTTGAAAACAAAACGTGCTTGTCACGAGGGGCTCAATACGAGAAAGTTGTTTAAAACCTTAGCGGTTTGTCATTAGAAGGGCTGAAGAAGAAAGTTGGGTGATTTTATAGGAAGAATGATGAGAAGAGAAGTGACGTAGCAGCAATGGCACGAGATAATTAGAGGGAAGACGAAGAATTAGTAATAATGTCAGCCTACAGAATAATGACATGCATTTATGATAAAGAGGAGAGTAATTAATTATATAAATTAGAGTTGGTGGAGAGGTTCATTGGTACAATTTATCTCAAATAATTTATGCCACGAAAATATAAAGATAATTAAACTGTTTTGATAAATGTGTTATATCCTGAAATATTCCTGATTCTGTGTGTGTATATAATAACACATGTTGGGTTTTCTTTAAGAAAGTGTGATTTGTATGCTGAATATTAAAATTCGATTCTTAAATATTCATTATACATTCCAAAAGTTGCTATTTATGAATTTTATGTAATCTATATAACAGTAAAACATTTGGTATTTAAATCATTAGTAATTAATATTGTTAGTAAAAATGTGTCTTCAACATCAGTATACTACCAAACGTCACTAGTTGTCAACTGTATAGCAGAAGACAGTCATTCAAGTTCAGTATACCACCAAACGTCACAAGTTGTCAACAGTATAACAGAAGACAGTCATTCAACTTCAGTATACTACCAAACGTCACAAGTTGTCAACAGTATAGCAGAAAACAGACATTCAACTTCAGTATACTACAAAACGTCGCAAGTTGTCAACTGTATAGCAGAGAAGAGACATTCATCTTCAGTATACTACCAAACGTCACAAGTTGTCAACAGTTTAGCAGAGAACAGACATTCATCTTCAGTATACTACCAAACGTCAAAAGTTGTCAACAGTATAACAGAAAACAGACATTCAACTTCAGTATACTACCAAACGTCACAAGTTGTTAACAGGAAATAGACATTCATCTTCAGTATACTACCAAACGTCAAAAGTTGTCAACAATATAACAGAAAAAAGCCATTTATCTTCAGTATACCACCAAACGTCACTAGTTGTTAACAGTATAACATAAAACAGACATTCATCTTCAGTATACTACCAAACGTCACAAGTTGTCAACAGTATAGCAGAAAACAGACATTCATCTTCAGTATACTACCAAACTTCAAAAGTTGTCAACAGTATAACAGAAAACAGATATTCAACTTCTGTATACTACCAAACGTCACAAGTTGTCAACAGTACAGCAGAAAACAGACATTCATCTTCAGTATACTACCAAACTTCAAAGTTGTCAACAGTTTAGCAGAGAACAGACATTCATCTTCAGTATACTACCAAACGTCAAAAGTTGTCAACAGTATAACAGAAAACAGACATTCAACTTCAGTATACTACCAAACGTCACAAGTTGTTAACAGAAAACAGACATTCATCTTCAGTATACTACCAAACGTCAAAAGTTGTCAACAATATAACAGAAAACAGACATTCATCTTCAGTATACCACCAAACGTCACTAGTTGTTAACAGTATAACATAAGACAGACATTCATCTTCAGTATACTACCAAACGTCACTAGTTGTTAACAGTATAACAGAAAACAGACATTCATCTTCAGTATACTACCAAACGTCACAAGTTGTCAACAGTATAGCAGAAAACAGACATTCAACTTCAGTATACTTCCAAACGTCACAAGTTATAAACAGTATAACAGAAAACATACATTCAACTTCAGTATACTACCAAACGTCACAAGTTGTTAACAGAAAACATACATTCAACTTCAGTATACTACCAAACGTCAAAAGTTGTCAACAGTATAGCAGAAAACAGACATTCAACTTCAGTATACTACAAAACGTCGCAAGTTGTCAACAGTATAGCAGAGAAGAGACATTCAACTTCAGTATACTACCAAACGTCACAAGTTGTCAACAGTATAGCAGAAAACAGACATTCAACTTCAGTATACTACCAAACGTCACAAGTTGTCAACAGTACAGCAGAAAACAGACATCCAACTTCAGTATACTACCAAACGTCACAAGTTGTCAA
>NW_013673313.1:22659-27083 GCF_000517525.1 Limulus polyphemus
ATCCATATATTTAAGATAAACTGAAAATCTAAATGTAGTATGTAGGTATGAATTTAATTAAAAAATAATTATCCATATATTTAAGATAAACTGAAAATCTAAATGTAGTATGTAGGTATGAATTTAATTAAAAAATAATTATCCATATATTTAAGATAAACTGAAAATCTAAATGTAGTATATAGGTATGAATTTAATTAAAATATAATTATCAATATATTTAAGATAAACTGAAAATTTAAATGTAGTATATAAGTATGAATTTAATTAAAATATAATTATCCATATATTTAAGATAAACTGAAAATCTAAATGTAGTATATAAGTATGAATTTAATTAAAATATAATTATCTATATATTTAAGATAAACTGAACATCTAAATGTAGTATATAGGTATGAATTTAATTAAAATATAATTATCCATATATTTAAGATAAACTGAAAATCTAAATGTAGTATATAGGTATGAATTTAATTAAAATATAATTATCCATATATTTAAGATAAACTGAAAATCTAAATGTAGTATGTAGGTATGAATTTAATTAAAATATAATTATCAATATATTTAAGATAAACTGAAAATCTAAATGTAGTATATAGGTATGAATTTAATTAAAATATAATTATCCATATATTTAAGATAAACTGAAAATCTAAATGTAGTATATAAGTATGAATTTAATTAAAATATAATTATCCATATATTTAAGATAAACTGAAAATCTAAATGTAGTATATAGGTATGAATTTAATTAACATATAATTATCCATATATTTAAGATAAACTGAACATCTGAATGTAGTATACAAGTATGAATTTAATTAAAATATAATTATCCATATATTTAAGATAAAATGTTACGAATTTTAAAATGTCAATTATTATTATGATTATAATAAGTATGGATCATGTATACTTGAAATCTTTATGTATAATTATTAATATATTTATGGATTTCTTATTATAGTTAACTTTATAACGTGGTCCACACGTATTAAATCTTGTTTATGATAATTCATCATATGTATTGTGGAAGGTGTTTAATGTTATTTTTATCAACAGAGTTTTTCAATCAATCAATTGGTCGTTATTCAGCACAAAGCTACACATTGTACTAACCATGCTGAGCCCATCACAGGTGTCGAAACACGATTTTTATTATCGTAAGCCTACAAACTTTCCACTGAGCCGCTGGGGTAGGGGAGGGGGCTCAATAAATCAAATCATAAAAAAACAATATTTGCGACTTACTGGCAGGCAATAATGCGTAACATCAAGAGAGGCTTGTCCCAGATGAATGACAAAAGTAACTGTATGCTAAGACCATCACCTGGATGCATGTAGGGTAAGGCTAAACGAGGAAACTGACAAGCATGCATGAGAAGCCCCTTTATCAAATCCGACACAACACTTTTGGTAGGATATCGACCACCTCAGCACTAGTAAGTTGGAGCTTTCATCGACATGCAAAACTTATGTTGTAGCTAGGAAAAACGAAAGATATGGCATCAATAGTTTCGTATAGAAGCAGAGCGAGACAAGCCGGTCCTCACACGAAAAATCAGCACCTGTCGACACCAGACCATCAGTAAACAAGCGAGACAAGCCGGTCTTCACACGGAAAATCAGCACCTGGCGACACCAGACCCTCAGTAAACGAGCGAGACAAGCCGGTCCTCACACGAAAAATCAGCACCTGTCGACGCAACCCCTGAGAATGTCACCTAGAACTCAACTCAACATTTATTTCACCTAATATTTCTTGGTCAATTCGAACTTTCATTTTAAAGACCAAGAACGATTATTTATTACATAAAACTTAGTATTTAATTAATATTTAGTATCTTAGTCGAAAAGTGGGTGTGATTTAGCGAGAAATATCTAAAACGTCTACTTCGAAAACAATAATGGTAATGATTTAAATTATGATCATAACACTGTCGTAACTTTTTACATTAGCCCGAAAACACTGACTGTTATATTATGTTTACACCAATAAATTTTACACCGATCCCACTTACGGAAGTTATATTCACTTAAAAATAGTGACAAGTGGGATCTAAACAACTTGATATATTTTACTTTGTAGATATGAAGACTAAAATACTCTTCTTGCCAAAAATACGAGCAATTTTATTGTATTCAAAAAAGCCATTCATTTCCATTAAAAAACATATAGAACTAATTAGATAAAAAAACAAATTTGCGAGAAAAATTTGCTGCGCGAATCTTAGAAAATAGTGAAATTATTTTGATCAAGCTTTCTAGTGTCGTTGGTATGTAATTGAATGTAGATTTTGTTTTGCAATAATTTTAGAGGATCTGATTACATTCCTCAGTTGAAAAATAATAAAATTCTATTAAGTGTGTTCATGATGGTTTCATTTAATCGATGCTCGATAGTAATTTACAATCAAAACTATATTTCAATCATTTGTGAATGATTGTCATTCGAAGATTTATTTCTAAATGAATGACACAAAAATTAATTTATTTTCTTTGCGTTTAAATTGCTACAACGTTGTTAGGTGGAAAATCGGTTCTCTTTGAGAGTTAATATTCGTTAATATGGTTTTGCTTTATTGGTTTGAAATTAAGCACAAAGCTACACAATCGGCTATCTGTGCTCTGCCCACCACGGGTATCGAAACCCGGTTTCTAGCGTTGTAAGTCCGCAGACATACCGCTGTGCCACTGTGGGGCTTTGCTTTATTAAACACAGCCAAAACTAAATAAAAAAAACTAGTTTCTTTGACCAATAACTGTGAAATATTATTCATGTGTTTGATTTCAAACCAAGAATAGCATCACAATATGGAAATTAAATGATATCAGTAAACTGAGATTGATAAACAGAATCCCCATGCCAAGAACAGCATCACAATATGAAAATTAAATGATATCAGTAAACTGAGATTGATAAACAGAATCCCCATGCCAAGAATAGCATCACAATATTGAAGTTAAATGATATCAGTAAACTGAGATTGATAAACAGAATCCCCATGCCAAGTAAAACTTTATTCAAAAGTACTCACGTTAATTAATCACGTCAATGAAATATAACGACTGATTTCATTTTTTATATTCTACTATGAAACGATAGCCTGGCTATCTTTAGAATATTCAGTTCATGCTGATCTAATTGCATTACCTTGCAAGTAGCTTCAATGTTCTAATAACTTGATCTTCTTTATCAAATATCCAATTAAAATACATCTACATCATGTCTCAGAGATAAGTTTTCTATCAGTGATACACGCTGAAAGTAATATCTGTTTTAGATTGAAAACACGACGTTTAACATCTGCTTTAGTGACAAACACATTTCATTAAGCAATCATGTCTCAGAGATAAGTTTTCTATCAGTGATACACGCAGAAAGTAATACCTGTTTTAGGTTGAAAACACGACGTTTAACATCTGCTTTAGTGACAAACACATTTCATTAAGCAATTAGATACCCTGCGAAGGTTTAAGCATCTAGAAAAATCGTATAGGAAATAATAACTTTGATTGTTGGTTTCGCTAATACTGAATAGTTAAATAGAGATCCTCAGGTAGTCAACACCACCCACTGCCAACTCTTGGGCAACTCTTATCTGATCGAGTACTTACCTTCACTCTTATAACGCAACTACACCTCCGAAGTGCGCGGCGCCTTTTTTGCGTCAACAAGATATTAATCATGAATCTTCGGATTCCCAGTCAGGTCACGCTAACCTTAAGGGCAACGCCCGGTCCATTTATTAGATATAATTTAGGACAGTCCAACAGAAGTATATTAATAATAAGGTTAGTAAGCCATTAGTTTTACAATTGAAACTAAAATCAAAATCATCACGTTTTCTTTTTTTCATCAATAAAACAAAATATAGGCGAATAAATTCCTTCAGTTTTTAGTAATGTTTTTACCCTAATAATCTACAATGTTATGGAAATAAAACAGATTTAATATCCAGTCACCGATTTCTTCCACGACCAACAAATTTAGAATTGCGATATAGAGGGTGATTTCATAAATACGTTTGACATAATTAACAGCAGATTTCTGCATGAATTGTAAATCCATAGTTTGGTGGAGTTGTTCACGTATTTAAGTTCCATTCCTAATACTAGATTAATGAGAGACACGATCACCCATTCCCAGGAAGGAGATTTCACAAGTAATTGTCATTCCAGTACACACCCAGTGAAGTTTATAATCTTTGGAAGATATTGAACAAATATTGAAGTTACATTACGCACTTTTCGTTTTGAAACTAATGATTTAAAACTGCACAGTAATGGTCTGAATATTTCATCGAAATAACAACTTTACAAGAAAAATACTGAAGTAGTTTGGTTTGAATTTCGTGCAAAGCTACACGAGGGCTATCTACGCTAGCCGTCCCTAATTTAGCACTGTAAAACTAGAG